>NC_080099.1:67656738-67876738 GCF_950005125.1 Chionomys nivalis
GGAGGGAGGGGGGAGGGAGGGAGGGGGGAGGGAGGGAGGGAGGGGGGAGGGAGGGAGGGGGGAGGGAGGGGGGAGGGAAGGAGGGAGGGGGGAGGGAGGGGGGGAGAACTGGACTTTCTTACAGTTGTAGATTGGGGTGTAATATCGATAACTTTAATGGAAGTGGAGCGGGTGCCCTGATAGGAGCCCTGCTGCTCCTCAAATAAATGGCTTGGCTCCACCTCAGCATTCATCTGCCAGGGCTCCGGCTTTATCAGGGCACCAACTCAGATTCCATTAATGTTATCTCTTAATTAGCTATGTGATTAACCTGTGTTACTCCTGTGCGATAATGAGTGGGAGACAGAACTAAGCAAGTTCAGCTGCCTTATTACTCCCTCTTCGGAAGCCAAATCATCCTGGAGAACATTCCAGGAAGGGGAAGAGAGAAAGGAAAAAAAAAAAAACCTCCAACACTTTGATTCGTTCTTCACTTGGATGCAAAGACAAATTCTGCATTCTCTGGAGGAAGCTACTGAGACTTCAGTTAACAGGATACTTAGGACTTCTTTCTAGTGCCTTCTACGAATTAACTCCTTTCACAGTGGGGCGAGAAGGTAGGTCCTGTCATTATCCTCACTTCAAAGAGAGGGACGTTGAGAAGCCAAGAGGTCAAATCTCTGCCCAAGGTCACACAGCTGGGAGATGGCAGAGCCAAGATCCAAAGAGAGGGAGGCTTGGCACCCGGCCATCTGTCTCCCTGGGATCCCAAGCACAGGACTTCTCGGTAAGAAATCATCAGAGAGCAGCCAGCTCAGCCCCCACGCCCGCCTTGGGGCGTTTATCCCCCACCCATTCCCTCCCCTCCCCAAGCCTGCTTCTTCTTCTGGCACAGGACCCCGCGGCGTCGGGGACTCCCTGCTGTGCTGCGTTTGGCTGGAAAATGAGCTCTCTGTTACTTTTGTGCTGGTTAGAAATGCTCTCTCTAGTAGCTCTTAGGGGAGCCAGGGTTGGAGCTGGTGGACTTGGAAGGCCAGGACTGAAATGTAAAGATGGAAAAATACCTTGACTTGAGGCCACTCCCATCTCCTTTCAGTGTCCTTTGTCCCTCCTCCTCCCTCGTCTCCTTCTTGGCCCCGAGGGAGGATCCGGGCCCTCCTTTCTGCAGAAATTACCCAAATCATCAGCAATGTACTATCTGGACACAAACAAAAATAAAGAGCCCGTGACCTCATCGAGGCTGTCACCAGTGAAGACCGTCAGGAGAGGTGCGAGCGCCCCCTCCTTCTCCTTTCCTTCCCGCCTTCCCGTCTTCCTTGCACCCAGAGGATGGGGCCCAAGCAGGGTGGGGGAAATGCGAACAAACTTTTCTAATAGAAACCTTACCGAGGTGGACAGAGGTCCCTGCAAGAAACTCCCAAAACCGCGCTATTACATTGCTCTCTCCCCTACCCGGGTTGCAACAAGAGCTGGATTTAGGGAACCTTCCGCCCCGTGCAGACGCAGACTCTCCCCACCCTTTCTCATCCAACTCCCACTGCCTGACACTCCAAGGTCTCTGCTGCCTGCCCGCCCTGTGGAGGATTTCCAAGTAGTGTTTCCAAATAGTGTTTAGTAGTTACCCACTCACCCCATACCCCACCGCCCCTTTTAAATCGTTCACCTTTTTTTTCTCCTTCCTAGGATCTGTGACATTGAACACGCAGTCTGAGACATTTCCTGACGCCCAGGGCCTCCTTTATCTTTCTCTTTCCCTGACTTTCCCTGATAGAATGCTGAGGGTATAATGCTGTGACCCGGTCCAGTGCAATATAAAGATATAAAGTGTAGATTAAAGGAAAGGACAGATCTCTCTCTCTCTCTCTCTCTCTCTCTCTCTCTCTCTCTCTCTCTCTCTCTCTCTCACACACACACACACACACACACACACACAGTGCAATGGTTATCTAGATGTTCCATATCTTGGATATCAAAGTCCTAGGCTAGGTGGGTTTGCTTTGCAGTGCACTGTACACAGTGTGCCCTGCATTGTCTCTTTATGTGAAACATAGTCAGAAATAATCGTCTTTGGGGACGGTGAAAGACCTCTGAGACTGGCGTTTTCTGTTTGAGAAAACACCCAGTAGTTCCTGCCAGGAAGGGACCCAACTCTTGAACATCGTCTAGTGTTCTCTCCTTTCCTGTTGCTCTCAGGCTGGGGGAAAAAAAAAGACCCACTTCTGTTTTTTAGTCTTTGGCCTTAGAGCACTTGTGACAAATCCAGAGAAGCTTCCATGATAGGGATTAAAGGAAGAAGGGAGGAAGGGGAGGAGGAGGAGGCCACATGCACCAAGACAGCAGACATAGGAGCACTTCATGTCCCGTTTTTATTCCCCTTCAGCAGGGTCTTGGGGAAGAGATGGAAGTGGACGCTTTTGGTCACATGGCCAGGACAGACCAAATGTATTCTTTTGTAGTTAATAGAGAATTTCAAATAAGAGAAACAGTACCTGTCTGATATTACACAGGACATTAAAACCCACAAGCTTCTCTCTCTCTCTCTCTCTCTCTCTCTCTCTCTCTCTCTCTTTGTATGTTTTTTCTGAAGACTCAAAGAAGAGTTGTTTATCATCCAAGAGTGTTTTATTTTCAAACTAGTGTCTGCTTGGCTGACCGCATTTCTCCGAGAATGCTGGCTTGTTTTTACGACAGCATTAGTGACTAATGGCGAGTCACCCAGTTTTGCGGCTTGGTACAGTGCTTTCTATTTATTCAAGAGCTTAAAATTCAACTTTGAACAATGTCCACAGCAGGGAAGAACAATTAGTAAATTCATTTATTGTGCTTTTGTGTACACTTTTATTCTCAAGGCTAATTATTTGTTTAAATTATTTTTTGCTTCTATCCACAGCATTACCACATGAAAACATTGCAGCCAAGGTTTCTGGTATTAAGTACAAGGCTCAGGTAGTTGACCCATTTTTATTAAATGTCATCAGCTTGCTTTGCTCAGGACCATACTCAAAGCAGAACCTTTTATTTAGGCAAATGAGCAATTAGTTTGTGAGCATGCTAAGTGTACAAAGAACAGCTATTCGTGCTGCTGCTCTCCCCACCGTGCACTATGGACAGCTTCTGTATCTGACCTGGAAATACAGTGTTATTCTGTTGTGCCGTAAGTTGGAATGGTTTGGCTTTATGCAGGGCAATGCTCACCAAGCTAGTATTCCTGTGCCCAGAGCAAAAGTGAGGGCTCCTCAAACACATAGAAAGGGATGCAAACCTGTCTCCTCTCTTAATTCCCAAGCGCCTGCTCTGCAGTTAGAAAATTAGCCAGCTGCCACTGGAGCTGATTCCTCTCCGTGTGCAGCTCCAGGTGTGTGGCTTGGAAAGATGGATGGTTTAGTGAGAGCACAGCCAATCTCTTCCACCAGGCCCAAGGGAGGAGCAGTGGAACCCAGGAACAGCCAGTCTGGCTGGGTCTTTAGGGAGCCACACAGTCCAGAATACCCATCAGGAAAAGCATGATAAGGACCTGCTAGATACCTCCTGGGTCTCGGTCCTAGCCTAGGCATTTGGCCAACAGATAAAACCACCACAGTCTTCCCAGGACAAGGAGGGGCATAGTTAGTACCGGATTTCAGGAGAAACAGACTCAGGCTGCTTGTTGGAACCCATACACAAAGCCTTTCTGGAATACCGTACTGATGTTCTGGCACTAAACACAGCACCTTGCCATAGTAGATGCTTCATTCATTCACTCACCCATCTGTTCAACAGCATCAGCTGAGGGCACACCATACTCCTAGAGACAAACAATATGCTTGCCTTCAAAACAGAGGAATTTGTACCATCCTTGTGGTAAATATTGGATGAACAGATTAATTTTGGATACCTACAGGCCAGGTCTATAGCAATAGGTCTGTGCCTCCATCACCATATCACTGTGTGATGTGTATCCCTTCGCAGCCCTAGTGTCTTCTCCAACTGAGAAAACACACCTGAGACCACCAAGGGGGAAAGCAGGAAGTCTGTGGCTCCATTTCAACTGTCCCAACTTATATAGCACTTGAGGCTGGCAGAGCATACTGATTCCCTTTTCCATGTGAGGGTGGATTGTTTGCAATGCCCTGCTATTACTCATGGAGACAGACCTCCAGCCAGCCACGGGGCCTAAGGAAGAGATGCTGGCCTTCTCCGAAAGCAGAGCTGAAAACACGGAGAAAGCAGATCTTATCTAGCCATAACTGCACACAGGTCAGCTTGGTTTTTAAATGTTTGTGTTCTGAGTCTGGTCACAGCCTCAAATCTGTTCTATCATCACAGGAGTTACAGATGGGAAGGACCTATGAGGTCATCTCTTCAAGCGCTGCCTGCGGAGGCTTCATCTCCACACAAAGCCTTTGGAACACTCTGCAGCTAGCAGAAATGTCCCAGAGGACCATGCTTCCACCCCGTCCCTCAGGAGCTAATTCCAAAATCCACACGCAGTACATTTCAGACTGAAGATGAAGCCTGGGTGGGGGTCTATTTTTAATTATCCAAGGCACTGAACAGAAGCCTGGTGTCATAAAAAATTGCTGAGGGCCCTCTTCTCCTTCTCCCCACGGTGCCTTCCCACCCTGCAAGCCTTCCATCTCAACTGGGAGGCCCCAGCCCTGTGGCAGGTTTCAGAGCACATAGGGAGGTGCCAGGTGGCAGTACCAATATGGCTCAGCAGGGTGTGCCGAGGGTCTTGGGTTGGCCAATCATCCCCAGCACACGCAACCAGGGGAAAATAACTCTCTGAGCAAAGCTTCCATGCATGCAGCCATGCAGAAGGTTTAGTTTTGAATCCAATCTGCCTGCTTAATACCATCCCGGGCTCACAGTAATCACCTATGTGCCCGAAGAGTCGCTCAAGATGCTCATCACCAAGTTGTCCATGAGTGTGCTAAAACACCATCTCCCTGCCCTGTGCTGCGGGTTGGCTTACTGCATCAAAGATAAGTCATATAATGTACAGAACATTATGAAGCCTTTAAAAAATAGTTTATCAGAAGAGTACTAACAACTAATGCTTTCAGGCCACATAGTGTCTACGCAAAACGCTTGGGTGAGATGTGGTTTCGGATTTTAGGATACTTACATATATCTGATGAACTATCTGGAGCAGGAGAGGAAACTCGGTGTTTGAGACATTTGCCACTCTTATAAGAGGACTGGAATTTGGTTTCCTACACCCGGGTCAGTAGGTTTACAAGCATCTGTAATCCCAACTCCAGAGGATCTGATTCACTCTTCCAGCCTCCAAAAGCATCCTCAGGAACATGAATGCATAAATTTTTTTTAAAAAATCTTTTTAAAAAAAGATAAATCTTGAAGATGAAATCCAAATAAATATGCAAAATTCATTTCTATTTCTTGCATATTTCATATACATATCCTGAAGGTAACTGCATACAGTATTTTAAACACCCCTTGTGTTTTTCTATTAGGTTAGGTATGGGATTTTGTACATCATGTTATTGAACAGAAAGTTTTGGGTTTTAGAGTAGTTTGAAGAGAGATGCTAACCCTTCCCACTAAATTAAAAAATACTCATTGTGGGAGCTAGAGAGAGGGCTCAGAAGAGCCCCAACTGCTTTTCCAGATGACCCAAGGTCCCAGCACCCACATGGGGGCTCAGAGCCATCTATAACTCTAGTCCCAGGGGACCTGATGTCCTTCTGACATCTCCAGAGACCAGGGACACATGTGGTATACAGACATATATGCAGGCAAAGCATCCATACACAAAACAAAATAGAAACTGAAATTAAAAGTGTAAATATAAATTATAAATAGTAGGCATTACACATGGTTACTATCTCCACACATGCATAGAGCATAGTCTCGTAATTATCTCTCCTTTCGAACAGAGTGATTCTCCACACTCATCATTATGAGAATCGCTTCAACCAGAAGTGGGAGAACAATTAACCCTTGTCTTCTCAGCCCCCAGGAACCTGCACAAAAGAGCCTGTCTCTAGGAGTGCCTGCAGTGGCACACTGGGATTCCCCCACAGCACCTCCAGCATTCATTAACTAAATGGGCTTCTGGAGACCTGAAAGGGTGAATGCCCTTCCCACCACAGAGAGCTCGAAGGCCAGGGGACTTCATGCTTGCCCTAGGCAATAAAAACTCTAGAACATGTTTTTTCTGCTAACTCATCAGACTTGCAAGCAGGAAAGGAGGCTAGGGGATTTCTGAGTTTAGCTGTTGTAGTATATTTTTTCAGTAAAGAAGAACCAGAGACCCAAAGGGACCAAGTGTCTTGCTTGTATATACAAGCAATGTTGGCTAGGCAGGACAGGACCCTGAGATCGACTCAACTCCCTGTGCCTCTGATGTCTTCTTCTTTCTTTGCTTCCCAGATCTCTGTTCAAACTTCACAGTCTGACATAAGTGTCATTTTCTCTGTGACCCCTCTTCCCGACGAGTCCCAGGGCTGACTCAATCTCGCCTCCTCCTTACACCTCTCTTTACACGCAACCCTATTGCTACATTTCCTCTACTACACTGCATTTTTTTTTTTTTCCTGAACAGGGCTGCAAATTTCTAACTAGCCTCAAATTCAAAACCCTCCTCTCTCTGTCTCCAGAGTTCAGGGATTACAGGATTGCAGTATTTTGACTGAGTCTAATTCCCTTACTCGGTTTAAAGACAAACCTTATCTCTTACCTTCATATACCCAACAGCTGATATTTATGAGCAAGTCAACAGTGACCGCAAAGGTTTAAAGACATTGCAAGATAACTTGCCACTGTTTCTCAGAAGTTCCATGATCTTAACCATGACTTCATGTCCAAGTAACCTTGATTGCATGCACTGTAGGTCAGAGGGCTCTTAAAGTCACTCTGCTGCCTTTATAAACAGGTTACAAACAGCTTTCAGTTTTCCATTGGAAGGCTTCCTGGTAAACAACACATCAGAAAACCATGCAATGGGTGGGTAGTCATACAACATTCTAGAAAGATTGTAGTTTTAGAACTATAAAGGCCAAATTTCAATATTAAGTCTGCAACTAACTACAACCCTAGGTACATGGTTAAATTCTTGAAGGCTCATTTTTCTCATTTGATACCAAGAGTTACTTTACAAATTTGTGACTTTGCTGCATCAAAGCAGCAAATTCATTTAGGTACCACCCTAAAATCAATTAAATGAGTTATGACAGATCTTTACAAATTGACAACCCATCATGAATATCATTGTGCTGCATTTATTATCTGGGATATTATAGCACAAGGGATTTCTGAGTTACTTTTCTTGTCTAAGTGAGCAAATGCACCTGATAAAGGCAACCTAAGGTAGGAAATGTTTCTTTCGTCCCCCGGCTTAAGAAGGGATACAGATCATCATTGCAAAGAAGATGTGACTGCAGGAGTGAGAAGTGGGTAGTCACATTGCATCCGTGTTCAGGAACCAGAGAAAAAACAGGAAGTAGGGTCAGTCCATCGAGCTTCAAGGCATGTCTTGAGTGACCCACTTCTTCTGGGCAGGGTCTGATTCTCACAAGCTTTACAGTCCTCCAAGACAGCACCAAATAACTACCAGCAAGAGATCGAGTGTTCTAACACAGGAACCCGTGAAGGCCATCTTACACTGAAACCACAAACATATGCATGAACACATGTGACTCTAGAGAAGCTAAATAAGAAGGTGAACCCAAAGAAAAACATATAAGCATCCCCCTGAATATTAACCTTCATCAGGCGATGAAAGAGGACAGAGACAGAGACCAACATTGGAGCACTGGACTGAAGTCTCACGATCCAAAGGAGGAGCAGAAGGAGAGTGAGCACGAGCAAGGAACTCAGGACGGCGAGGGGTGCACCCACACACTGAGGCAATGGGGATGATCTATCGGGAACTCACCAAGGCCAGCTGGCCGGGGACTGAAAAAGCATGGGACAAAACCGGTCTCACTGAACATAATGGACAATGAGGACTACTGAGAACTGAAGAACAATGGCAATGGGTTCTTGATCCTATTGCATGTAATGGCTTTGTGGGAGCCCAGGTAGTTTGGATGCTCACCTTAATAGACCTGGATGGAGGTGGGTGGTCCTTGGACCTCCCACAGGGCAGAGAAACCTGCTTGCTCTTTGGGCTGAGGAGGAAGGAAGACTTGATTGGGGGAGGGGGAGGGAATGGGAGGTGGTGGCGGGGAAGAGGCAGAAATCTTTAATAATTAAATTAATGAATTAATAAAAAAATCAGCAAGAAAAAAAAAAGAAAAAAAAAGAATTTAAAAATAAATTAAAAACTCCTTATTGGGCACCTATTAAGCATCAGGAATCCTTCAGAGCACTGAGGACATACCCTCCAGCAAGCAACAGCATGCTATGATAAACCGTGTGATGCAACACCTCACAGCCAGGCTCTATCTAAGTGCACATTTGGAGTCAGACTCTTTAAGATTCTGCTTTGATTCAAGCATTTTCCACAGCAGAATTCGTGATGGAACCTTGGAAAGCAGACCGTTGGCAGATGAATCGCCCCTCACTCTGGCAAAGACAGTGTTCTACTACGACATTGATCTCAGACTTCCCTGGAGCTGTCTCTTCGCAAAGCTACTGGACACACCTCTTGACCTTCAGCATTCTCCTGTGAGGAGTCATAACAGCGAATTCCCCTTTCCACCTCCATGGTAGAAATAAAGAAATTATTAAATAAATTATTAAAAAAGGGCTGAGCATGCCCGTCCCCAACACTAGCAATAGAAATAAAGCAGCTATAAATACTAGTTTTCTTGCTCTTTTTTTCTTAAGACTTAGTTTAAAAAATAATTTATACATTTGTGTGTTTGGGGAGGGAGATGAGCATGTGAGTACCAAGTCTGGGAAGTCCAGAAGAGGACTTTGGACTCCTGAAGCTGAACTTATAGGTGGTTGTGAGCCATTCTGTGTGGGTGCCCGGCACTGAAATCTGGTCCTCTGAAGAGTAGCAAGAGATCTGGGCACTGTGCCCTCTCTCCAGCTCTCATTTAGCTTTGTAAGAGGCAGACTCAACCTTATGTTTTCTACCCCGCCCTTTTGACACAACAGTTCCATTGCCAGAACAAATGAGTTACTTTCATGAGTCCTTTGGTTTGTGTACAGGTGAACAGACTATTCCATTCCTGGGTGAAGAGACCAACCTCATGGTTTACATGGAAGGAACTGGCATGGGCCAAAAGGAAGAGTGGGCTGAAGAGTACAGATAAATATAAAAGAGTTAGATGATGTGAGGCTCTTCTTCTCGCTACCCAGGAAATCCATGCAGTAAGTACCCACATTGTCACCATCTGGAGAATGGCTGGAGCACCTGGTCTGCTCTTAGCCAGTGAAGAGTGCCTTTTTCCTGTGCACAGTCAAGCCGTCAAACACTGTGTGGTTAGGTCTAGGTACAATGCCCCATACCCATGACCTCAGTACTTAGGTGCGGTTAGAAACCACGTGCAATGTCTTACCCGTGACCTCAGCACTCAGTTGGCTTCAACAGGAAGATCAAGAACTTAAGGCTACCTTGAGCTACATAGAGGGTTCTAGGACAGTCTGGGCTATGTAACACTTCATGTCTGAAGACAGGAAGGAAGGGAGGGAGGGAGGGAGGGAGGGAGGGAGGGAGGGAGGGAGGGAGGGAGGAAAGGAGAGAGAGAGAGAGAGAGAGAGAGAGAGAGAGAGAGAGAGAGAGAGAGAGAGAAATTAACCCATGGTTACTAAGTGTTTGATTTAGGTAGGTACTTGCATTGCAAAAGAATAAAAAAAACATGGCAGAATATTTCCCATTAGAAAATAATTGCACTTTTATTGAGAAAACTAAATTTAAATACAGGTTGAGCTTCCTGTAACCAAAATGCCTGCGGCAAGAAGTGTTTCAGCTTTTCCCAGAGTTGAGGATATTTGCATATATATAATGAGATATCTTGGAGATGAGACCCAAGTAGAAAGATGAAATTCATTTATGTTTCTTACACAGTTTATACACACAGCCTGGAGGAAATTTTATGCAGTAATTTTAGTTGGCCCATGTTGTGACTGCAGACTGTCACAGAAGGTCAGGTATGGAATTGTCCACTTGCCATATCATATTAGGTATCTAGGAAAATTCAGATATTGGAGCATTTTAGATTGGGCACTTTTGGATTTGGGTTGCTTAAATATAGTTGGATAATTAGGGGATGCTAAAGACATAGTTGTAGGTATAAATTTGTGTGGTGACGTGGGAAGACACCCTAGACTTGAAGCAGCTCACAGAAGACTTCTCAGAGCAGATGAGAATTCAGTTGTTCTTCAAAGATGTGGGAGTCTTGACGGAAATGAATTTCAGAAAGCAAGACACAGGGCAAAGACTGGTGTGACTGGCAAAGCAGAAAAGCTATGTGGGTAGCCAGGGACAACTCCTTTGAAGAGGAAAATGGGGATAGACTTGGGAAGAAGAGTTTCAAATCAACTGTAGATGTTATTAAATGCCGGGCTGGAAAGCTTAGATTCCATAGGATGGGCTGCGAAAAGCCATTGTCAAGTCCTTAGTGGAGGAAAGATCAGAAAAATGTGATAATCTATGGCAGTTTTCACAATGGACTACAAAAGAGACTGGAGAGAAATAAATCAGCCAGGAAGAAGGGCTGGAGGGGGGTTCAGTTGGAGACACAGCATTGTGATGTCAGGGTCTCATTTGAGAACCAGTGAAAAAATAAAACTCCAGTGATTTAAAAGTTGGGGTTGTTTAAGACTCTGAGAAGGGAAGAAAATGTGTTGTCTTAGAGAGGACAGTGACAAACTTCAGAAGTACAACATTTATAACATTCCTAAAATACCTTGGATAGAACAGCCCTGGAAAACAATTTGAGACAAGAAACAAATTAGAGCAATGACCAAAGATTATAAACATCAGTTTTCCAAAGACATGAATGACTATCAGACATGTGCAGCCCTGTTTACCGTGCTACAGAATGTAAATACAGCAACAGCAGGATACTTTTGCTTGCTGATGTGGATAAAAATAATGACATATTTCCAATGACAGTCATGATTGTTTGCTTACAAGGAAACACCCATGAAAAGGATATTTGGTGTATGATGCCCGAGGAGCAATGTAGCACTATAAATACATTCATTCACCTTGGGCCCAAGTCTCGTGCCTGGCTGCGTACATCAAAGACATACTCATGGGAAATACATCTGAAAAGAAGCTAAACGCCCAATCTAAGACAGTGTAAAAAGTATGAGCAATTGGAAAGATGTTAGAACCACTGAAGAAAAATCTTTAACATATGGGAAAATTCACGTAATATGTTGGGTTTAAAAGGCATATTATAAGCAGCTTGTTCAATATGGTCTTAGTTTTTAAAATCTGTATATATGAATAAAATACAACATGTCATTTTTGGATTGTAATTCAAACAAGCAGACTGTAAAAAGACACCTTTGAGACAGGAGAAACCAAATACAGACTAAGCAATAGATGGAACCGAGGACTGGTTGTTGGTTTTGTTACACAGACTAATGTTTCAGTTATAATCTTTTCTATTTTACAGACATATACTGAACTGACGTCTTATAGGTGGTAAACTTCATGAACTATGGGATTTGTTTTAAAATATAAAAGAAAAATCACTAAGGAAGTTAAGTAAGAATGACAATGTGTTGATAATCATTACTTATGCAGTTCTATTCTGAAAGTTCCCTAGTAGAAATGCTCAAGTTTACATGTCCAATGAATGCTTTTAGCAGAATTGGCAGGGAAGGCATCTTGCCACTGTCTTCATTTACATTCCTTAGTATGGTTAAATAGGACTTCATGTATTTAATAGCCATTGTGGTGATTTTCTAAAACAGCAAGTTTGTATTTCTTCCCTTTTAAAAAGTAAAGTTGATGATACTTTCAAAATAATGTATATATGTGTGTGCATAAAAGTTTATAATGCTATAATCAAAACAGTTATAATGATTGCTGCTGATTACACAAATGATTTATTTTCTTGTTTTTTAAAACACATTTTTAAGTGATTATGATGAGTATGTATTATTTTATAATAAAAAATAATCAAAATGCTGTTTTTAAAGTTTATGTTTCTGATGTTGAAGAGGGAAATGGAATAATGAGACAAGTGCTGAAATGCACATGAGCACCAGCTAGAGAGGGCTTGGCGGGGGCATAGTCTCAAAGCAGGACTCTCAGAGTGATGGCGGATGCTGTCTGCCTGGGCTTGGAATGTAGCTCGGTCAGTAAAGTGCTTGCCTAGCATGCATGAAATCCTGGGTTTGATTCCTAGGATCACATAAATATGGTGGTGCATACCTGTAATCCCTGCACTTAGGTGGGGAAGGCAGGAGAATCAGGAGCTCAAGTTCTTCCTCAACTACATAAAAAGTTCAAGGACATCTTGGGCTACATGAGATCATTTTTGTAAAAAAAAAAAAAACTGGATAAAGAATCTCAATTTACAAAAAGAGTCAAAGGAAGAAAGGACTTGAAGAAAACAGAAGCCTGTGCTCAAATACCAGGAGCTCAGCAACACCACGCACAACAGCTCAGGGTGATGTTGGCTTATTCCCTCTCTGTTAATGTACACAACCCAGACAGCTTACAAAATAGTGTGAGGACCAGGATGAAATAAAGAGACATGAATGAGTCCTTATGAATTTATGTGGGCCTGTAGTCAGTTGTAGTCCATGTCAGGGAAAAGAAACAGGACGAGTTTGGAACAAAGACTTGATCCAGTCCTTCAAGATTCTGGGAGACTTCTTTGAGGAATTTTTGCTCCTTGGTTATAAACAGGAGTTGGGTCAAGAATATAGCTGGAGCATTTCAGTAAAAGATACCAGCTAACTTGGCCATCTTAATGCTGAAAGAAGCATGTTGATCTGAGGGACCAACCAACATCAGTGCATCTAGCAGAGAGGGAGCCGTAGAGAAAGCTAAGGTGGGGCTGAAGGGTGAGACTGTGTAGAACATGTATGACAAAAAAATGACAAGCCATGACAAAAAACTTCGCTATTTTTTTGTTTGTAAGCATTCTGGGAAATCATGAATAGTGATCTAATGGAAGAGTTGCTATGGAGAAGCTTCGAACTGAGATAGTAGTGGAGGAGAAGGGAAGGAAAGGGGACATCTGATAGCTTTTCTTTTCATTTCCAAAGACGAAGAAGAATTGTCGAAGAAGAATAACAAATAGCCAGAGAAGTTAGAAAGAAAATAAAGAGGCCAGCACTAATTAAGGTATGATTCCCTGGATGGAAGGAAGGAAGGAAGGAAGGAAGGAAGGAAGGAAGGAAGGAAGGAAGGAAGAGAAGGAGGAAGAGAAGGAGGGAAGGAGGGAGAAGGGAAGGAGGGAGGGAGGGAAGGATGGAGAGAGGGCAGGGAGGAAGGGAGAGAGGGAGGGAGGGAGGAAGGGAGGAAGGAGTCAAACATGTTGGCTACTAACAAATAATGTCCAATAAAGTAAGTAAAATCCTGTTTGCTAGTGGTTTGGTGGGAAAGCTGAAGTTGATTGGGGAGGTGGCGAGGAGACTATGGTGGCTAAACATTGGTTGGGGAGGGGTGAGAGTCAAGAAACAGCTCATGTACTGAGATGTTTTTAGAAAGGAAAGATAGATGGAATAGGAAGATTTTTAAAGATGGGAAAAATTGAACTTTTGCCTAGGCAAAGTCTTAAAAAGCAAAGATCTTCACAAACACTAGCAGGGTGGTTGAAGAATTATCAGACATAAGAAGAGACGAGCTGCAGAGTTCACTGGGGAGGGGTGGTCCAAACACGTAGAACACTATGACAAAACAGGAAACCAGCAGGGAAGGTGTCTTCCAGAGTTCCTGGCCAGAACTTGTTGACTGAGGTTTTCTGTCCTGCCCATTTCCCACAGTCATTAAGAACCAAAGAAATCACACTGAGGTCTACATTAACTATAAACTGATTGGTCCATTAACTCAGGCTTCTTATTAACTCTTATAACTTACATTAGCCTATTATTCTTATCTATGTTAGCCATGTGACTAGGTACTTTATTCAGCGAAGCAGTCACATCTTGTTTCTTCTGTGGCTGGGCCAGGACTTCAGACAAAGCTCTCCTCTTCCCAGAATTCTCCTGTTCTCATTGACCCACCTCTACTTCCTGTCTGGTTGTCCCGCCTACACTTCCTGCCTAGCTACTGGCCAATCAGTGTTTATTTAAAATATAATTGGCAAAATATAGAGCATTGTCCCACACCAAGAACCAGAGAGAGTTCCTCTCCAATTCCTTTTGGTCCCAGTGAGAGGGTAAGGCTGGTTGTATTTGTCAGCTTATTACGTATTTGCAGAGTATGTGGTTTTGCTGCACAAAAGGAAAGAAGGATGGCCGGAGAAGTTTTAAATAATGATGGTGTGGAGGCAGGAGCAAGCCAACTAGACAGCTAAAGAGGATTGAAGAGACAGGAAGATGAATCAGACAACATCTGAGTTCCTAATAGGTGGACAAGAAGAGGCGTGTCCACTTTTCAGTCGACCACAGCAGAGGAGCTGGTCACCACCATTGCTGGGGCTGGATGAGCTTCATGGTGACAACAGAGCTAATGATCTGGTACTAGGGTAGGCAGCACATACGCCAGGCACTGCAAGGACTTGCCCGCCTTTCATCTGAACAACCCTATGGGGTGGACGCTGTCCTTTCCTCTCGAAGAGATGAAGGGATTATGCTTTTTGCCAAGATCACACAGCTGGCAAGTAGAATTAGAACTTAAGCCTGCTTTCTTCTCTGTCTTCTTGTATGGCCCCTCGGCTCTGAGAAGCCTGTGGAGAGCCAAGATGATTTTGTTGCAACCTTGCTTGCCTCTGAATTCTTTCACTCACTTACCGATGCGAAAATTGTCCAGCTCATGTTTCTGTTCTTTGCAACCTGATAAAGCATTGTAGTTTTAATTTAATGGGTCCTGGTAGTGTCCCATGCTAATTGGCCACATTCTGCAAGTGGAAAAAAAGATGTTAGGTAGTTGACATTTTATCCATGTAAGCTAAATTAAACAGTTAGTTTTAATTTTTAACTAACACATGATAGATCAGTGCAGAAGCAATCTATTTATCCAGGAGTTGGCCATTTTCTGAAACCAGACATGAACTTAGGTAAATAGTACTGAAACCATTGGACTAAGAAAGCCCTCTGCATTTCCTGGTTCTGGTTCTGTATTCAGCACAGTGTATCTGAGAAGCAAATGGCACACAATGTACCCTGTGCTTGACGGAGCGGCATGAGAACTAAGTGTCTGATAGTGTCTGAAGAGATGGGGCTGACTAAGCTGATTCATGGCCTCCCTCCCCAAAGTCAGAGGCTGAGTCCTCCTAGGCAAAGGCAGAGAAGCTGAGATTGGCCTGGGCGCTGCAGTCTCCTGCTTTCTGTTCCTTCTGAAATTTGTTAGACAACTACTTCACCTTCCTCCGAAGTCTTTTTATCTTCAGCCTTCATAGTCTGAAGTTAGAAGGCTGCACTAAGATGAGCGGTTCAGGATAGGGGCCTGAGATCTCACAGCCCAAGGCTGATCTGTGCGAATCTGCCCCACGCACGATGTGCGTGACATTTCTGTACATATTCATTTGTGTTCATTAACAAATGCTAATTGAAGCCCTGCTCTACTGTAGGCCTGCTAAAGGTACTGAACATAGATGGTGATGAAATAGACATGACCTTTGTACCATGAACCTTTGCAATCCAGAGGAAGAGAGAGATTCACTCGGTACTAGTACCATTCATTACTTTGAAAGAGAATCAAGATGTCCCCAAGACTCCATCTCTTCCTTGCTGTATTTTCCTTCACTGCACTTGGCAGTATTAGCCATTCAGTTATTTGTTTATTTAGTTTAAGAATTAGTATCTTGCTCCCTCTGAGTCTCCAGCCTGTTATTTGGAGCTTTGCTGGTTTTCTCTGGGCAGTTTTTGATCATGGTGACTATGTCCTTCCTACTGAAGATAAGCCATAAGCAGATGCAGTGTTGGGCTACCTCGTCACTGATATATATATATATATATATATATATATATATATATATATATAGAGAGAGAGAGAGAGAGAGAGAGAGGACATCCATGCAGCTGTGCTTAGAAAGCATGTGTACTTAGGTCCCAGCTTCAGTATTTCCATTTGGCACTGTCCTTCTTTAATCTCTGGCACTAGTTTCTTATGTGTACAATGGGAGTAACAAGCCCTACACTTGAGGTTGTTGAAGGTCTAACTTGGTGTACATCACATCACTGGTGTGTTGATGATGCTTTAAACATAATCTTTTCTTTAGCCCTTGACTTCCTGGCTGACTGGACCATTTATGACAACTCCCAATGTAACATGACAAGGGATGTTTTGCTCATTTTTCCCCTACTGCCCTGGAACAAAGGGAACATAATCAAGCATGGAAATATTATTTGATATCAGCTTCAAAAACAGTTACACTGTGTTTGATATGCAATGCCAGTGTGTGATACTGGATCTATTAGCTATTAATATTAGATTGCCCACTTTGTGCAGTATGTATTGGTAGCACAACCCTATCCAGAAGTCCAGCTGGGAGCAATGAAACCTGGGCTTTTAGTTGCGCCTGAGTGTTTTCCTTCTCAAGCTGCCTAGTGGAGGCTGGATGAACACATGGAATTACAGCCTTCAGTGGCTTTCTCTGGGATTTGCCAATGAGACAAATGGGGTCTGGGGAACAGAATGGTTTTCTCACCTCCAGATGGCCTTGAGTGTTCCTTAGAGTCTATCTCTCAGGGGGTCTTACTCTGTCACCTTGTGTCTGTCTGGCTGAAAGCTCACAGGGAACACTTGAATGTGGAGAGTAGGCTGGAGAATATAAAAGAGGAGTTGCAATGAAGTAGGGTCTCAAACAATGTTGGCAAGGAGGAGGAAGAAGGGAGGGAGGAAGAGAAAAAGCAAAACGAGGAAGAAAAAAGAACGAGTACAAAAAAAAAAAAAAAAAGAAAAGGAACCGGAACAAGAAAAAGACATGGAATTTACTAGGATATTACTATACATCCTTGAGGTGGTTTGAATGAAAATGGTCCCCAGAGGTCCATAGGGAGCCAAACTATTGGGAGGTGTGACCTTGTTGGTGTAGGTGTGGCCTTGTTGGAGTAGGTTGGCCTTGTTGGAGTGGGTGTGGTCTTGTTGGAGTAGGTGTGGCCTTTTTGGTGTGGGTGTGGCCTTGTTGGATTAGATGTGTCACTGGGGGTGGGCTTTGAGGTTTCAGATGCTCAAGTCAGGCCCAGTGTCACTCTCTCTATTCTTGCCAATACAGATGTGGAACTCTCAGCTCCTTCTCCGGCACCATGTCTGCCTGCATGCTGCCATGCTTCCCACCATGATGATAATGGACTGAACCTCTGAAACTGTCAACCAACCCAGATTAAATGTTTCCCTTTATAAGAGTTGCCATGGTCATGTGTCTCCTCACAGCAATAGAGACCCCAACTAAGACCGTCCTGCACTCGTTTTGTCTAATTTTCACAGTGATGCTACCATGCGGAATTGCTCACTCTTTTGTGGTACTGAGAATGGACGTAGACCCTCGAGCGAGCTGTGCACAGCTTCTACCGCTGTGCCACCCTCGGCACTTGGTTTACTCTGCATTTGCGACGGCATTTGGTTAAGTTGTGCAGGCTAACTTTGAACTTGCTCTGGCAGAAAAAGAGGCCTTGAATTTGCAATCCCCCTGAGCAGCTGCTATCACAGATCTGTGCCTCACTCATCAACAGTAAGTCAAGTCCCTTAGTGCCATCAAGATTGCTCTGTGCATTTCCCCAGGCAGTTGTGTTTTCTTTTAATATTTATTTTTTATTTCATTTGCATTGATGCTTTGCCTACATGTGTGTCTGTATGAGGATGTCAGATGCCCTGCAACTGGAGTTACAGACAGTTGTGAGCTGCCATGTGGGTCCTGGGAACTGTACCTGGAGCCTTTGGAACAGTTAAGAGCAGTCAGAGCTCTTAAGCACTGAGCCAGCTCTCCAGGCCGGCAGTTGTGGTTTTCAAACATTCCTCCTCTCAGTCAAATCCAAACTCCTCGGCATGCCTCCAATGTCCTACATGAACAAAGCTCCCATAGTTGAGGGGACCATATTAACACCAGCTAAGCTCTGGATCATTAGAAAGCAAAATAGGGGAGGCTTTCAAATCTATCCTGTGCTTCTCACAATACTGAATTTTCCCCGACCCACCATATTTAGTGGGTGGGAAATACACCAAACCCGACCTATCCCACCCCAAACTAGAGAACCTTCAATGTCTAGTAAAAGCCCAGCATTTCAATGATGCTTGCCCCAGGTTCTCGTTGGGGCCAGAGGAAGTCCATATTGAACCCATGAGTTCCAGTCTCAGCACCACACATGTGCCCTGGAAGTCGCCTGGGCTCTGCCTCTGTAACTTCTCTGTAACTTTGTGAGATGGTTGCGAGGGATAATTTAATTACAGATCTTCAAAGGTAGCATATTTTCCATGTTACAATCTTGCCAAACTTCTGGATTCAGATATGCTCATACTTATATGTGTACACACATGTACTCTACATGTTCTGTAGCACATGTGTTTTCACCTTTAAGGCAAAACCCAAAATGTTCAGTGGGCATGGGATAGATCAAGTGGTTGCTGGGGCAGATTGCAGCCCTAATGTTTTTCTCTGGTGCTTTTGACATCTTATTAATCAACACAGCATGATAAAACCTCTAAGTTCCCTTCTAGGACCCAAATAATTCCAAGAGCTCTTTCTCTTTTTTTGTTGGGTGGAACATGGGATGGTCCCAAAATGGATCTTAGAAATCAGCCCTACATGGCTCTTACCACCGGGATGCAGAGTTGAGTGACATTCATCTTGCCTTAGACCAGCCTTTTTAAAATGGTACTGCCCTTGAGTTAAGCAGCTGGTCTTTCATATCCCTCATGATTTTCATCTTAGTGTGAGTTCATTTCTAGTCCTTTATGATGGAAGGCCTCAGAAAAGATAATGGCTATTGATAGGGCTGGACAGAGGAACTGCCAAGGTAAGAGAACACAGGGTGAGGTAGGGCTTCTGATGTCCATGGCAATCTCTGTCCAGGTCACACTGCTTCAGAGCAAGACACTTTTCCAGAAGCAGAAGGCTAGTCTTCGGGTCAAAGCATCAGCTGAGAGTAGATGGGTTACCTGTGTGAGCCAGCCAAGTCCTTGAGCACCCGCTCACTAGACATCCACACACTGTCATCTGCCTTGCTAAAGTTTCAGCTTACAGCGAGTTTTGTTGTTATTATTGCTAGTCTCTGGCTGTCATTTTGAAGCTTTTTCCCCCCACAGATTTTAATTGAATGTTCCAGAGGGGAGATATTTCTAGCATATAGTTTTGAACTTTTGCCTCATATTGTGACCAATTAAAATCTGACTAACCACAGAATACACTTTTCTTTTGCTTCATGTATCACCCCCAACAGAGAGAATGGAGTCTGAATGCCATAATATTATTTTCCATGCTGCTTGGATTTAAATAAGAGAAAAGATTTTTTTGTATGTGTGTGAAGTTCTTTGAAAACTTTTTGACAACCCCATTTGCTGAATCCCTCCCTCATTCCATGGATAAACTGGATGGAATTTTCTAGTCTGCTTTTTCTCCTCACGTCAAACCTCCTTATATAATACAAAGCAGAGCTGATCTCTGCGTGACTGAGAGCCAGGCTATGTTGGATGGTGCTTAAATGGGATGTTAATATACAAAGCAAGGATTCAAATCCATAGACCCAGCCCTGCCAGCACTTCTCCCTCCTTCCCCCGTCCTTTCCCCACACACCCCTAGCACCTTCTCTGGATGCTCAGCCGCTTCTCCATGAACAGTCTCGCGATGCACGTTGCCAGTGATGCTGACCACTGCCTCGCTTGTTTTTTGCTGCTGGAACAGTATAGCCCAGACTGAGTGCTTTGTAAACCTCTGCCATGTGTTTGGCTGTGTGCATGTGTGTGCATGTCTGTGTACATGTGTGTGCATGTCTGTGTGCATGTGTGTGCATGTATCTGTGTGTATGTGTGTGTGCGTGTGTATGTGTATGTGCATGCATGTGTCTGTGCATACGTGTGCATACGTGCACGTGCACATGCATGTCTGTATGCATGTGTGTGTGCATGTGTGTGTGCATGTGTGTGTGCGTGTGTAGAGTCAGAACACAACCTACGGTGTCTGTCCTCACCTTCCACCTTGGAGGAAGCAGGGTCTTATTGATGCTGTAAACGCCTGGCTAACTGACCCTAAACTTCTGAGGATTCTCCCTCCTGTGCCTCCATTTTCCTATAGGAGGGCTAGGATTACAGACATACCACCTCATCTGGCTTTTATGCGGGTTCTCGAATCCAAGCGCATGTGCGCAAACTTGTATGCCAAGCATCCCATCAGCAGAGCCATCTCCCCCAGCCCTTTAAAGCGTTTTATTATGGATTAAGTTTTTAGCACTAAACTTTGGGGCACACAATCAAACCTGGAACGTCAGCGAGCACATTGTAGATGAACCATTCCTAAGCAGCCAGTGTTTTGTCTTTGGCCCTGCTCAGCATCCCCTTCTTCCCTAAGCTTGCTCACTCTCCCTTATTTCTCAAACTAGGGATGTCTGCATGATTCTTTCTTCCCCAAAGCACAGCTTCTAGCATAGTCGCCATTGCTCTGTATTCCTCTTTCATTACCCGCTTCCTGGGAGATCATCCCATGCTCCTAACTACAACCTTCTTAGCTTCATTTGCACTTGACCCACTGAAATGACCTCCAGCTATACTGTTCTATGGGCAGTGTACTAAGGATTTGGAGGCTCAACCAAGAAGGACCTGGAATTGAAACAAGACTTTGGAAATAAGGGCAATTTTTAGAAAATGATGCTTAAAATTGAATTGTCTTTTTTTTTGAAAGGATAGTGTTTTGTGGGTGGGGGATGTATATGTTTCCCAAGCGATAATTAGCCTGGAGATGTTTAGACACATATATGGTGATGAAAAGGTTCTCTGGTGAAAAGGACAGTGGGGGCCACCAATGGCCTTGCCTGTCCTTGACAAGAGATGTCTGGGGTAGTGATACAGATCTTGCCTTCCTGAAGGAAGCTGCAACCAGCAGGAAATATGGCAGGCAAATGAGACAGGACAGGCTGACTGCCACTTGCTCTCTTGGCTAGTAAGGCTCTGGGTATTACACCCACCCCTCGGCCTTCTCATCAGGCCCTCCCTATCTGTTCTCTCATCTGCTGTCTTTGGTTAAGAGGGAAAGCGACGCCTTGCTAGAGCGTTCGCCGGATCATCTGCTGCTCTAAGTCATCACCTCTAGTCCACTGAGCCAAATTGGAAAACAGTGACAACCCAGGAAGTGCTTCCCTTCCCTGCTTCTGCAAGGTTGTTTGGAAGACAGACTTACTAGGTATTCCAAGAGCTAGCCTCAAACTCTAGAATCCTCCTGTCAGCCTACTGTGTGCTGGGAATATAGGTGTGTGATAATACCAATGGATAAGGTGCCTTCTTAATCAAGAAAACGAACACATGAGACAATGCTCTCCTCCCCTGCCGCACCTCCCATCCTTGTTGCTTCAACCATGGCTGTGTCCTGTAAAGATAATTGCAGTGCCCAAAGCTGAAGCGTCCGATTGAGGTCTTGCCCTCTGTGCTGAGGATGCCAACCAGGGTCTGGCACTGCCCATTCTGAAGCAGACTGGTGAGCGAGCAGAGAATATCCATTCATCTCACATAAGCCACAGAAGAACTAACAGATGGTGAGTCATTAGACTTTTAGTCACTACTGGCCCAGCCTGGATTTGAACCTGTGACCCCAGGTAAAGGACTTTATGTTGTAATATAAATGCCTGAAGGGCTTAAGGACCTTCAAAACCATCCCCTCTTAAAGGAGCACTTTTAGGCATTTAAAGAGAAATGGAAGTAGAAGAAGAAATGAAGGGGGAAAGAAAAAAGAACAGAAGGAAAATTCTGTCTCACATGACCCAGCATAAGCTGTTGCATGTGTGTACAGGTATGTATATGCACATATATGTGTATGTGTGTACACGTATGTGTATGCACATGTATGTGTATGTGTGTACATGTATGTGTATGCACATGTATGTGTATTTGAAGGTCTATTGAATGCCATTCCTCAAGTGGTCTCCACTTTTGTTTGAAACAGCCCAGAATGCAGCACTTAGCCAGGCTGTCTGGCCAGGGAACCTGGAGGACCTGCCTGTTTTTCTACCTACCCAGCCCCGGGTTACAAGGGTGAGCCACCAGACACAGTTGTTTTTGTTTTGTTTTGTTTTCTTTTCTTTTTTGTCTTTCGAGACAGCGTCTCTGTAACTTTGGAGCTTGTCCTGGAACTAGCTCATGTAGACCGGGCTGGCCTCCAATTCACAGAGATCTGCCTGTTTCTGCCTCCTGAGTGCTGAGATTAAAGGTGTGTGCCACCACTGCCTAACTCAAACACAGGCTTTTAAACATGGTTTCTGGGGGTAGAATTCAGGTCACTGTGCTTACAGGATAAGCGTGTCACCGCTGGGCCATCTGCCCAGTCTCCAAAGCTGTTGCTTTTTAAAAGTTTTGCGCCATCTGAAGGTGGATGCCTCCGACTATGGCATCACAGTGCTCTCTGGAACTACGCTCTCCTCTCTGTCCTCCCCTCTGCTTCCTTGACCATCTTCATTCGATTACCTAATAACTGGGGCTATTTACTCCTCCCTGAGAAAACGACTTCCCCTCACGGGGACCAGGGTTTCTTACCTGTATTCCTGGTGGATACACAGACTCTGGGACTGGCAGAGTCCTAGTGCAGGAACCTGAGAGGCAAACTTTGCCCAGAGAAGAAAAGGCTCTCTGCACTCCATACCCATTGAGACCCACGTCATTCACTGGATGAGAGCAGTCAGGCTGCTCTGAGGACGGCCCTTTGGGGGCAAATGGGAGTCTGACCTTCCGCCAAGAAATGACAAGGGGCTTCCCTGTCCCCAGCCACAGGCTTAGTTGGCCTCAGCTCTGACAGACGCCTGAGTCTAAATTCATAAGAGACACTAACAGGAACCATCCCATGAAATTGGTTTTCACCCACAGACATGGGAGGCAATATATTTTATTTTATTTTACTTTCAGATGAAGTCTCGCTATATATCCTAGACCGGCCTCAATGTCCCAATTCTCCTGCCTCAGCTTCCTTGAGTGTTGGGATTATAGGTAGGCACCACATAGACATAGAGTAAAATGTCCGTTGTTTAAAAATATCAGTATATACCCAGTTAAAACAGTAGGCACAGCCAGGGATGATGGTGGATTTCTAACATCAAAACACTCAGAGGCTGAGGCAGGAGAATCTGTGAGCTATGCAGTGATATACTGTCTCAAAAACAAAACAATAACAAAAGGCATCTGGGCAAATGAGACGACAAAACCTGACCATAAACCGGGGTGAATAGAAAGGGCAATCTAAGCAAACGCACAGATAACCAAGCTTTCTGACATTATCGTAGGAGTTATTACCCCTTCACTCTTTATTCCCTGTCACCCACGGCAATGGACTATTGATGATGACCACCAATCAACATCTGCGTCCTGGTCAACACTGTACCCACCACGCTTCCTGTGACCAGGTCATCCGTGTGATCTCGGCCCCATTCTGCCTCACTCCCAGCATGAGATCCACTTCATGGAGCAAACCTCCCAGGAAGAGCACAGGGCTTCTTCTACAGCTTTCCTTCTTCATCTTGCAGCAAAGGCACTGCCCCTGCCAGTGCCTACCATCAACTGCTTGGCCTGTGTCTTACCTGCCACTCACTCCCCTTTCCTAGAACCTTTGCTTGCTCAGTGCTCAGTTTAGTTCCCTTTCACATATGTAAATGCCTCTCAAGAAAATTCTTCCCATTGGTTAGTTAAATTGTCTCTGTTTTGATATCACAATTATTTGGTCTTTAAAATTATCTTTATTATTTATATATGTGAATGCGCATAGACAAGGGTGTGAAGGTGGCTTTTGAGGTCAAAAGAGGACATGGGATCCCGTAGAGCTTGAGTTACAAGCAGTTGTGAACTGTCCAATGTGGGTCCTGGTAACTGAACTCTGGTCGTCTGTGAGAATAGCAAGTACTCCCTAACCACTGAGCCATCTCTCCATCCCTTATTCATGAGAATTCCATGAATGTGTACAATGAAATTTGATCGTATCTGCCCCCATTTATCTCTTCCAAACCTCAGTACTCTCCACCAGCTTCAAGCCTCTGTCTCTGTCTCTTTCCCTCTCCCTTTCCTTCCCTCTCTGACTCTCTGTCTCTCTCTGTCTCTGTCTCTTCCTCTCTCTATTCCTCCCCCTGGCTATGGGACTACCCACTGGAACAACAAAAAAAGAGCGAGCTTTTCTCCCCCAGAAGCTGTCAACTGCCAACAGCTTCTAGGCCTGGAGAGCACCTCCCCTGCTGGGTCAGAATTCTGTCTGCTTTTGTCCTCAGCAGGTCCTGGGCGGGTAACGACAGCTGCTGCATGTTCGTGAGCACAAGAACACCAACTATGCTATCCTGAAGACAGCATCGCGCAGCATTTCTCCCATTGTCTTGCCTGATGTTGATAGTCCAGGCTAGCCTTGGACTCACTATGTGGCCCAGGCTGGCTAACAATGGATCCTTCTGCCTCAGTCACCCAAGAACTGGGGTTGCAGGCAAAACCCACCACATTCAATTAATATTTCTTTTGCTTTGTTTTATTTCCTTTGTGTTCCACATTTGGTATGTAAAGCGGTCTAGCCTCTAGATATCACCCTGCTTCAGCTTCCCAAGTGTTAGGATTACAAGCATGTGCCATTACACCCTGCCCTGGTGAAGCAGCCTAAATCCTGTTTGTAGATAATTGCCAACTTCAGTCCCATCATTTTATCCCTTCCCTTCACAGAATGGTTTCTAGAAGGATTTTTCTCAATCTATTTCCATGTAATGACGCCTCAGGTTCCATACTGAACCCACTCAGCAGGGTCCTCGTCCCTTCACCGGTGGCTCCAGTTCCTGATAAGATCCCAGGGGCTAATCCAATGCATGCCTTCTGCTCACTCTTCCTGGTACTGGCACCTACTGCTCCGCAGAGTGGAGCGGACACACTCTCGAAGTCCCACAGGCCTCCTAGGTCTTCTCTGAGGAGTCTCTCCGTCCCTCCCATTTCTCACTGTCCTCCTTTTTCACATGAATTCCTGTCTGACTATTGAAGGTTACAGTACTGTAGGTCTTGGTCTTTAGGTTTATGATCTATATATTTTGCCCCCAAAAGTTCTCCTAGACTTTGGATTTAATTACCAAACCATGACATATCCCCCAATATGCCAAACAATCACTAGTATATTGATGGGAGACTCCCTATCTGCGTTGAAGATCCAAAGATTCTGTCACCTGTTGGATTCCCCCCTTTTTTTCTGTCTAAAAGACCCCATTTGAGGCTCACCAGGTTCAAAAGCAAACTCAGTGTCTGTCCTGGAGAAATGACCTTCTCAAAGGTTGCTCTCCCAATAAATGCGTTTCCTCCACCCATTTAGTCACGCCAGCTAAACCCTGGGGTCATCCTCGATGCTCCTTCCTCCAGACTCAGTTCTGTGAACCCTCTGCTAAGTGTTTCCAAGTGTATATCTTCTCTCCCCAAATCTGGCACCTTACATCCATGTCCCACTCCAGGTCCTCCCCTGGGCCCACAACGCTTTCTCCCTGCTGTAACTTCCTATAGCTTTCAGGATTCCACACTGTGCCCACTGCCCGCTTCTTCAATCTTGCCTCTAATATCCCTTCACCCCTTCCTCCTCTGCCCCCTCTGGACTCTTTGCCCCGTGTACCTGGGGATTCTTCTATCATAAGGCCTCTGCACGTATCTAGATTCTTCTCTCTGTTCCCTTTAACTAGTCAATGCCAATTTCTCCCTTCCATCCCAGCTGGATTGATTATTGCTTACCAGCTTTGTTAATTTCTGTAATTAAATCAAATCTCCTTATCCATTTCATGGGGCCTGCCCTTCTGGGCCTCTCTTGAATGGCACTCAGAATGTTTGCTTTTGTGTTATAGGAGTTGTATGTCTGATATACATTTACAGTATGAGGCGGAGCTACTCAACAACTTTCACTGAATAAGTAAATGATTAAATAAGTAAAAATTATTATTCCAAAAGGGGAAGATGAACATTTCTGCTATGAAAGTAAGAAACCTTCTAGGAGACTGCCACAGCAGTGACCTGAAGTCCACCAGCATTGCAGGTCACTGGCCAGAGGGCATTTACCTCTTTCTATGTAGGGAAACAGTTAAGAGGTAAACACAGAAGAGGGGCTGATAGGGATCAGCTTAGTTATTGATCAGGCTGAATTGGGGAGCCATGCTTGACTAATGGCTACAGCTGTGTTTCCTAACATTTCCCTGTGGATTTGAATTTTCCAGATTCACCTGTGCAGGGGCAGACCACGGCCCGTGAAACTTTGCTGCAGGGATGGAAGACACGTGTGCACAGAGGCAAAGATCCGGGTGCAGCTCCACCAGAGGCTGAGAGGGAAGCTTAGCAGAGCAGGTCTGAAATGTCTCCTGCAGACACACCTCACTCCCTGGGGAGGAATCCTGAAAGGACCAAGCCTGAAGAAGGTCCGTGGCAGAAGCCCTACTCAGAGAAACTTCTCATAAAGCCAGAGTGGAGACTCCCTAAGCAATACTAAAGTAATGAGTGTGCAAATATTAGTGTGGTTTTATTTAGAGTAAGAAATCTGGTTGTTTAAGAAAGGAAGCAAAGACCCTTTTCATTTTCCTGTGAGTGGAATTCATGAATTCTCTTTGCTGTTTTCTTTTGCCTGATCAGCTATGATTTAATTGGCTGTTGTTGCAAAATTACATTTCATTTTGTCAGGATGATTCATTTATATTATAAATGTATTATACCTCGATGCATATGTTGTTAATTATCTGAAAATTTCTATTTTATGAACTATCTGAACATATTCTCCTATATTGATTCGAAGTACTTGATTTGTTATACAATATTTAAAATTAAGCTGGCTGTACAATTTAGGGATTCTTTCTGCTGCAAATAACAGAATTTTCAGCTGGTGATGCCTTAAATATTAAAGAAAAAATATGTCGTCTATCAGAAGCTAAGATGTGGTTATACATCGCAACAGCAATACAACAGAGTCACCAAGCATCCAAATGCTTTCTTTTTCTTTTATGAGCCTACATAGCTCAGGCAGGTTTTGAACTACTGATTCTAGTGTATCTATCTCCTGAGTGGTGGGAGTCCAGATGTGAGCCTGACTGCTAGCTATTTGCAGTTCTGTTCACACCAGATGTGTTGACGTTTTGCTCCCAGGCTTGTTGCCTCAAGTTTACAACATGATCCTCATAGGCTGAAATGGTCCACCACCATCAAGACAATTAGAAATCAAGGCCTCCATTGATTTCTCTTCCCTCTGTGTCTTTTATCTGAAAAGAGCCCCTCTCCAGCAGAGTTAGTGGACAAACATCAGTGTCACCGCTGGCTCCAAGGAAGGCTGGGAAATGGGTACATGCATGCTACAGTTAGTTGATACTCAACATTGCACCACCTGGGGTGGGTGCACGGCTCTGATGAATGAAGCCAAAAACTACCAGTAAAGGAGAAGAGGTGTTTGAATAAGCAAGGAATAATGCCCCCCACCCAGTGTGTGTGTATGTGACTCAACTGTACCCCAAAGGTGCTCGTAATTCTATGATATGAATCATTAATTCTTTTGGGGGTGACTAGAAGTGGAAATGGCATAATCCAGGAGATGTAAGTGCCAAGCTCCCCTAAGACTTGCTTAGCCATCCTAGCAGTTCCCTGGTCTCAGGACAGCCAGGCCTATAGAATGTCTGGGAACAGAGAAGGGAGGGTGCTGAGCACTGCTAGATAGCAAGTCGGTGGAAGACAGTCTTGCATTGCCCACAAGCTGAGCCAGGAGGGGGGGGCGGGCGAGGACAGAAGAGGTAGATCAGTATGTATAGGATGTTCAGGGGCCAAATCTGACTGCTTTGTGGCAGAAGGAGAGAGGGGATGAAGTGGGGAGGAAGGAACACCTGAAGGACTGGAACTTCTGGGGATGAACAGTCTGGAATTTGTTCATTGGAGAGTGAGAAGCCTCATGGTCTATAAGCAGAATGAGGGGATGCAGACAGGAGCAGATTAGGTTAGGGTAGGAGAAAACAGCTGTGAGGTCACTGCAGTGCCCAGGGATGGAGATCTGAGTCAGAGCACCAGCAAGGCCAGTAGGATGGACTGGGAATGGCCTGTTAACCCCTGTTCAGCAGGAGCAGTAGTGAAGACCACAGGCCCTCCAAGCAGACACAGACACATTTCGTACAATGGCCTCCAGTTCTGACTGCTAACCCGATGAAAACAGAGTTGATTTTAAATAATGAAGGGAACCATCAGAGGGTTGCACCAGTAGGCATCTTTCCCCCCCAAACAATCGCTCTTCTAGTTGCTCATGGCCTGGTCTCACAGAAATGGCCCATCGACACTCCAGGAAATGAAGAGGGTTATCGGAAGAACAGTTCCCTGGCACCACCGCCTAGAGGTGCCTGCACTTCCCACCCACAGGGCGGCATTTCACATACGGGTCAGGGGCAACAACATGGATTGGGCCAAGAAACAAAGCTCATGTGGTGGTGCAGAACCCCCCCAGCTCTTGCTTTTCCTGATCTGGGTGCTGCTCCTGTAAAGGTACAAGCAAATACAACCTTTCAACAGAGCAGCCAAGGGGCACCACCACCATCTTTCCCAGAAAGCCCACTGCCTGCTGCCCTATTGGTTGTTACTGTGACTTGCAGTCAAAAGCATTTTTAATGCAAAAACAGGGTTCCCCTCCTGGAGAATTCATTTTCAGTCTTTAGGGGGACTGAAACCAAGAGGCCGCTCCTCAGAGATATGCCCCTTGTGGTGGTTGGCATTGTCAGGTTGGCACAACCTTGAATCTCTTTGAAGGAAAGTCTCAAATGGGAGATTATTTACACTGGACTAGCTCGTGGGTGTGTCTGTGGGTTCCTACTTTAGTTAAGTTAATGGTATAGAAAGATCCCGCCCACTGTGGGCAGTACTATTCCCTAGGTGGGGATGGGTGGATCCTGAGCTATATAAGGGTGGAATAATGGAGCTAAGTACAAGCAAGGGCACATGCATGCATTTCTTTCTTCTGCTTCTGAGTGTAGATGTGATGGGACTAGGTATTTGAAGTTCTTGCCTTGACGCTCCCACAGTGACGGACTATAATCTGGAATTGTCAGATGAAACAAACCCTATCCTTTGCCAAGTTGCTCTTCGTCAGGGTGTTCTGTCACAGCAACAGAAACAAAACAAGAACACCATCCGAATGCATAGTAAACCAGCTGCAGGTAACTTTTCATTTGCTACAAGGTGTTGGGTAAATCATGGACGCCCAGGCAAGATCACTGCTTTCATGTGGCCATTCTGCCACCCACCCTCTTAGTGACTGGGAGATGCTGAGGCTTCCCATCTGTGAAATGGTAATCACCTATAGCTATGTTTTGAGAAATCAATAAGATGGCATTGCTAAGGTATTTAAGCTCAATGCTTGGTCAGGGTTAACACTCAATAAATGTTAAGCACTGTATCTTCTGGACCCGGGGTCACCTGGACAAATGCTGTGCACACTTATTTTAACGGACACATCTTCTCTAAGCAGCATGCCAACAAGTCAGCAAATATTTATTAAGTGGCCATGAGCTGCAAGGTTTGGAGCTAAACATACCGAATTTATGCTCAAGGATGGCACACTGCCTACCTAAATGGAATTTTCTGCCTGACAAGGAGGTTTAGTTTTTCATGGTCAGTCTAGCTGCATAAAAAAGCTAACCTTACAGATAAAGAGACAGCTGTCTCTGTGATGTGATTCCAACGTGCTTAGGACATCTGTATAGACAGTGCACATCCAGGAAGTAGGGATTAAACTCAGACCAATGGTTTAACATTGCTCTGAAATTTGTGTTCCTAGAGAATGGACTCAGTCTACCTGTCCCAGCTCTCCTTGCTTTGCAATTCCTGCATAAATGAGAGTCCCTTTACAGGCCTTTATTTATGCCTATGTAGCCCCCAACCACAGCCTGGTCTACAAATTAAACATTTCTTCTCATCACCAAATATTTCTTAAAAATGCAAATATCTAAGGCTAGAGAAATGGCTCGGTGGTGAAGAGTTCTTGATGCTCTTGTAGAGAACCTGAGTTCAGTTCTCAGCACCTACATGATCCTCACAGTGTCAGCAATTCCAACTGCAGGGGGTCTAATGCCCTCTTCTGGCCTCAGTGGACAACTCTGACAGCAGGCATGTGATCTACATACATACATGCAGGCAAACACCCACACTCATAAACAATAATAACAAATAAAAAAATCCCTGGGAAAGAAAAGGGCTGATGTCAATGCTGTGGGTGTATTTTTTACTAAATACACAGGTAAGTGTATATACATTTAAATGAATATATAAACATATACATCCTCTATGTCAAATTAATTTTCTTAAGGAGAGGCCTTTCTTGGGCACATGTTTGGTCCCCAGAACAAAGCAGCACTAGAGTGGTTCTAAAGGAGGGAGAGAAACTGAAATACCCAAGCATTCTGGTCTGCAATTGGCCTTCTTTGCTCTCTCTCTCTCTGTCCCTCCCTTTCTCCGTCCCTCCCTCCCATCCCTGTAACCAGTCCTTTTCTCTGTAGGCTTGCTTGCCACTGAGCATTGGCCCTGGGCACACACCACATAAGCAGAGAGACAAAGTGGGACCCAGGCTTTATGGAAGCCTTCTACCTGAGAAACCTGAAAATGAGCAAAGGTTCCTTCTCTACAAGGAAAGTCCACGTCACTTGGTGGAAACAAGGGAATAGACACCCTAACACTATAGGGACCTCAGAGAAACCTGATTCTTACAATTCCTGTAAGCATGGATCCCAGTTCATCCCAGTGTGGTTCTGTAGAGGGCAAGCCCAGGCAGGCAGTTCTCACTTTTGAGTGAGGCCCATGATAGTCCCTTCTGTGATGGCACCTAGCTAAGGAAGTCAGTCTAAGAGAAGTTGGGGAAGGCAGTTCCAACCTGTGAGTGATCTCAGAGACAGTTTGCTTCCTGGGATCTCAGTCTAGAGACACTGGAATATGACATCATGAAACTTCCTAAGGCACATGTCTGCTTGGACATTTCCCCTGTAGAGATACCGAGCCCTGAATAAATGACTCTGTAAACGGAGACTGCACTTTTGTTTTCTGGCCTCCCAGACCACAAAACTATATCAATTACAACGCTCTTTGGCCAATGGCTCAGGCATATTCCTAGCTAGCTCTTACATCTCAAATTAACCCCACTTCTATTAATGTATCACCACAAGGCTGTGGCTTATTGGTAAGGTTCTGGTGTCTTTCTCCGTCAGCAGCTAGATGGCATCTGCCTGACTCCACCTCCTCTCTCCCTGCATTTAGTTTAGTTTTCCCACCTACCTATATTCTGCCCTGCCATAGGCTAAAGCAGTTTCTTTATTAACCAATGATAATAAAACATATTCACAGCACACAGAAGGGAATCCCACATCATCTGACCGTAACATTCTTACCCTCAATCTTGACCAATTAATTTCCATTAAGTTCTTTGTCCCCGTTTCTTTGTTGTCAATTTGACTCAACTTGGAGTCATCAAAAAGAGGAAGCCTCAGCTGAAGAAATGCCCAAGTCCACTTGCCTTATAGCAAGTGTGTGGGGCATTGCTTTAATTGCTGATTGATGTATGTATAAGGGCATAGTCCACTGCAGGCTGTACCATCCTTAGGCAGATAGCCCTGAGCTATATAAGATAACTAGCTCATCCTAGGTCAGAGGTGAGTCAGTAACAATGTTCCTACATAATTCATGCTCCAGGTTCCTGCCTTGAGCTCTTGCCCTGACTTTCCTTGGGAGAGACAATGGCCCAGGAGTATAAACCAAATAAACCCTGCCTCCCAAGTTGCTTTTGGTCATGGAGTTTGTCATAGCAACAGAAACGCAAACTAATACAATCTCTAAGAAATTTGGTTTAAGAATTTCAGTCCCCCAAAGTAACCGTGGTTTTAAGTACTTTCTTTTAAAATTTTTTTCTCATGGATGGACTTTTGTGGTGTGGCAAATCTGAAGGCAAAGAAAATCCTCGAACTCATAGAGAAGATCCGCCTGCCTCTGCCTCCCGAGTGCTGGGATTAAACCCTGTCTCGAAAATCAAAAAGAAAGAAAAGAAAAAAGAAAAAAAAAAAAGAAAATCCTAATTTTCATGGTCAACTCCATGGGACTTAGAATAACTCTACCGCCTCAGGGTGTGTTATCAGGTGTTTCCAAGGAGACATAGTTAAGGAATTAGGGTAGCACTATCACCTGCGCCAGGTACAGACTGAGTAAAAGGAGAATGAAAACCGAGCTTCAGAATCCACCTTTCTGCTTCCTGACTGTGGCCCCACTGTAAGCAGTCACCTCGTGATTCTGCAGCTATGTGTCCCCACATGAGGACTATACCTTCAAACTTTGAGCTACCGCATGCCATTCCTTCCTTAAGTTGCTTTTATTACAACAAAAAGGAAAGTTAGCAACTACAGCAAGATTTGCTGAGGCCAATGGTTGAGCCCCCTTGATGATCCATTCGGTGATGCCAAGAACAACTAGATGACAGCAAATGCCTGCCAGGTGCCATGTATGTGAATTTTACAAAAGGGCAGCTCGACAACCAGCCTGCTTAGAGTAACCAAGATACAGTGGAGACATTGGTAGAGCACCTGCTCCCACCTTTGGGGAAGCTATCACCTGGTTGGCCCCCGAGAACGGGTACATGCCAGCCCTTGCTGTCAATGGCTATGCTGTGGCTGGAAACATGCATTTCCGCTGAGCCTGGCTCCAGGTTGCCAAGAGCCTGCACCTGACAAGCAAGCGGCGGGAAGGCCTTCTGATTGACAGTGAGAGCAGAAACAGGTCTGCATTCAGAACAAGTGCTGGCCCAGTCAGGCCACTGAGAGCGACAGCCTAATATCTGATGCCCCTGCCAGTGGAAGACACGAGATAAATTCCTGGCTCAGCAGCCTTCCCTACAGGGTCTAAGGCCGTCCCATCATTCTGAGAATTCAAGGCCTTTGCCTGCATTGACTCCAGAGGACACAACTGCATTGAGCAAAATGGGCACAATAAAATAAGCAGGCAGATCTGGGGAGGTTGTTTGGTCAACAAATGCTTTCTGTGAATGAATGAATTTGATCCCCAGAATCTGCGTGAAAAAGCTAGGCATGGTGACATGCACTTACTATCCTGGTGCTGGATTGGTAGAGACAGGTGGGTCTCTGCAAGTCCCATCAGGCAGCCAGCCAAACCTATTCAATGAGCTCCAGGCTGATAAGAACACTGATCTCAACAAATGAACAAACAACCGAAACAAACAAACAAAACCCCAATATCTGAGGTTGACTTCTGACTTCTGCAAATACACACACACACACACACACGCACCCACATGAACACGTATCCATACACACATACACACTCTCGCCCACACACACCAAAATGACTGAGCAAATAAAGAAATGAGAATAATAAAAGATAAACATACATGTCTTGAAGGAAACATCTTCCCTGGATAAACCACACCAGAGATACAGCCCTAAACCAGAAGATATTTGTGATTGTAAGTCACAAACAAGTCAGCATGTGGCATTGTCAGAAGAGCTACTGGATGTTCAAAGAAACTCAAAAGTCCCGGGAAACAGCCACTTGATGAGCCAACAGTTTGATTTGCAGTGTCACCAGAAATAGAAACTAGCATTATTACAATCTCAACAGTGTGACAATGTACAATCTCTTCACATTTAACATGAGCCAGGCCCCTCCTTCACGCTAGCAGCGATCAGCCACAGTGGTACACAGTCACAACCGTCCACGCGCATTTACACTGTGCTGGCCGTTGCTCCATTGCTTCCAAAGCATTCTGTGATTTCATTTCAGGAGCAAACACTTACACAGAACTCTCTACGTGACAGGCATTGTTCTTTGGATTTTAAAATCATTTAATGCACTCCTCACCAGAACCCCATGAGTTAAGCATGGCAGCCCCACCTCCCATGGTCTCTCTTTCTGCAGCTTCAGTTACTTGTGGCAAACCACAGTACGAGAATATTAAATGAAAATCCCTGAAATGAGAAGTCCATCGCGTTTCAGTGGTGCTCCGCTCTGGGTAGTGATGAAATCCCTCACGGCCTTGCTTTGCCCCCCATAGGACAAGATGCATTCTTTCTCCCAGCATAATGATGCAAGGAGGCACCAGGGCACAAAATGGGAGAAGTCACTTTTGCCCTAGTGCTAGGAGGCAACATTGCAGTAGATAAAGGAAAAAAAAATAGTGGGTACAATCCTCTGTATGCATCCCCTAGAGAGAAGAAAGAAACTGCTATATTTGGCTGACCACTGATGCTACATCAATCACCCTTTTGTAGAGGAAAGAGACATAGCAAGGCTAAACAGTTGCTCAAGTTTATTCATGTGCAGGAGGTGGAGCAAAAGCTGAGCTCTATGCCCGCCGATATTAGGCCACAACTGGGGCATTCAAGACAACACCTGGATTATGTACTGCGGTTGACCTCTCTCGAGGTTTACAACAGTCAATCGCTTTAAAAACTTCAACCATATAGCCAAGAAGTAACAGAGCCTGGATTTGAATCCAGTTCTTTCTATTCCTAATGGCTAAGGACCAGAGACACATGTCATCTCTTATGTCAGATGTGGCTCTTTGGTTGTGAATAGACTGTCATGCTACCTAGTTGGACATGAGGTAAATACATGGTAATGACCACTGGTGCTATTCAAGATCTGTGATGTTTCTGCCCTAGTTCTGAGGGACCCGATCCTGAATTGTGACTCTAGGACCTGGACACTATAGCAATGGCCTCTGTCTCATGCTTCCTGTCTCCTGGAAAGCTTCCCTTTGGGGTGAATGTTCCTTTTCAGGGTCAACTGTATGTCTGTTGCTGTTAATCGACAAGTGCTCTTGGCTCTCTAACCACACACACACTTTCGTGAGGAGCTTTCTCTCTTTGGCTATTCTGAGCAGCTCTGACGCCTTTTACTCCATAGCTCAGGCTTCTGGAAGACAGTTCTGCACCAATTCTAAAAGTGGCCATCAGTTGAAGAGCACTAGGAGTCGGGCCCTGTGTTTGAGGCCCGACGCGAATAAAAAGTAATCGCAATAACAACAGCAATAAGAAGAAGAAGATAAAAGTGCTCACCTTTGAGATCCTCAGCAAGAGCAGGAAGGAACAGTAGCAAGGCATTCAGGATCCATTACTGGCATCCACCAATTACTAGTCATAAGCTGTCTGGCTACAGCCACGAGTCACTTAATGATGAACTGCTCATCCTCGAGGACCATCACAGGCTGATATGACTGTATGTAATTATATGAGCTATACTTTTACATGGCTAGCAGTACAGGGCCTTTCATTTACACAAATATCAACTCAAATCTGTCCCTGTAACTTATTACACTATGATTGCAATGTCACTAATAGGTAGGAGGGTTTCCAGTTCCATGGTCCTGTTAAAAGACAGCATCTCTTTGGCTCATGGTTTATCAGAGTGTTGCTATGGAGCACATTAATTTATAGGGTACTTAATTTCCATGTGTTGCTCTTGTGTTATAATCATATATCACACATAACGTCATAGATAGTCATAGGCTCTTTCACTAGTGTGATACTCTGTAGCACCTTGGTGCTCTAACCCTAGAGCACCCCAAACATGTGATAGGGGTTTGGCAGGATTGCGTGACAGTTCTGCTGGCCTAGTTGGGAAGAAAAGAGACAGAAGGGAGGGTCAGGGTCCCAAAAAGTCCTTCAAAGCATCCCCTGGTGACATATTCACCCCACTATGCCCCACCTCCTGAAAGTTCTGTTTGTTCTGGACAGCACACAGACCAGGAACCCAGCCAGCCCTTAGCAGACAGGTCTCTAACAAGGAATTAGAAACAGTGGGCCAAATTCATCTTTCCTCCTTCCCTCGAGTACTCAGAGTAGGAAGAAGCTGGCTAACACAGGAGGCACACAGTGTTCATATCACAGAAGCATGTGTCAGTCTCTGTTCATCTAAAAACACTGACATGCTATGTAGTTTCACATCCACGGTCATCCTCTGGCTGAGGTCTTTGGCCACCCTGCTTTGACTGCGAAGCCTTTGTTTCTCAACGACCTGCGTTAATGTTAACTGTTTACTTTATCTCCCATGGCTCCCAGCAGAGTATTAGACCACAAGTCCATTGTTACGCATGATGAAAAATGGCCTTCACTGTCATAAGTTGTGGTAAAAGAGAGACTTTAATATCTTCTTGATACGACAGCACCTGAGAAAAATGCCATTCGCATATATCAGTGCCGGTCTAGTGACACATGCGTGAAGCCAAGCTCCTTTGTTTTCTACATTAATTGACTGACATAAAGGACCGCCCTACTGGACTCTGAATCACATGGGCGGGGGTCGCTAAGAGTTTAGTTACAAAACTGCTGCGGGTAACAGCACGCTTGAGGAGAAATAACAGACAAAACTTCAGAAGTCTGAGTGAACAGATGAGCACAATACGATGAGAAATAAGGAAGGAAGGAAGGAAGGAAGGAAGGAAGGAAGGAAGGAAGGAAGGAAGGAAGGAAGGAAGGAAGGAGAGAGTGGAGAGGAGACAAGATCAGCTATGGTCAGCTGAGACATAGTGACTTAAAATGGCAGGTGTTTGGAGAGATGTCTCAGCTGTTAAGATCTAATAGTCTGTAACACTGCTCCATAGGATATGACACCATCTTCTGGCTTCAGAGGACACCTGCACCCCGCATCCACATACCCACCCTCTCACACACATACATACAATTAAAAACAAAACAAAACCTTAATAATAAATAAGTCCAGGGCTAGAAAGAAGCTAAAACCCTACATGTTAATGGCTTTGGGTATGAGTATGATTGATTCCTTAGAAACCTGGTCCTGCTTCTCTCAAACAACACAGAAATGTGCACAATCAGTCATAGCTTCAAAGGGTCTGGAAGTCGGACGCAGCTCAGCTGGACAGTCTGAATCCATGTGTCTTGGGCAGTCACAGCTGAGATGTCAGTGTATGCTGCCCTTACCATGATGGGCTAGGGCTGGGAACTGCTTGCTTCCTTGGTCATATATGTGGATGGCACATTGTCATTCATATCATATTCTACTGACCAAATGTATGTACCGACTTAAGAACAAAGGCACAGATGATCCACATGGTCGTGCATGGAGATTGTTTGGAATTCTGGGTGCTATAAAGAGAGAAGGAGGGGAGAGAAAGGAGACTATAGGCAGGGAGAACAGAAGAATTGTTTAACTGAGAATCTGCTTTTCTAAAGTGACACTGGTTTGAACTTTGGGGGTATAAATTAAGCCAAAATGGCTGGTTGTAGAGAGGAGCTGGGACTGGTCATGCCTTTGGATGGTCCAGCTTATTTCTCGGCACTTCTGTATGTTACATGCAGGATTCAGGTCAATGGTCTGAGTCGCGGTACTTCACCTCAGACACGCAGCCCTTCAATAAAATGTGTCTATTAGGAAAAGGTAACGGGCCACAGAAGTCAAACTCTTGCTGCTGTGTTGAGGTGTTTGACAAGGGAGGGGAACAGAAACCTCCCCTCACAAGCACCCTTTCTTACAGCAGGACTCTGCTCACAGGCTCTGTCATGATCTCTGCCGATGTCGGGATCTGCGGATCCCTGACACAGCAATGGCTCTTCCATTTCCTCTCCAAACTCACACATGCTCTTACCCCACAGAAGTGCCATAAAGATTTAAGGGTCCTCTGTCTCTTAGTTTAATGTGTGCTTTGCTTCTGTCCGTGAGGAGCACAAATTCTAGGAGAGAAGCTTCCCACTCTGCTTACTCAATGATCAGCCTCCTTTCCTCAAATTCTGCTGTCTCAGAAGCGACTTCCTACCAAACCAAGACTAAAGTTCTTTTCTCCTAAGCAGACAGGCGATTGTGAGCGCAGACAATACTGAACCCTAGGGAGTCCACCCCCACAGACTGACTATGTCTCTAAATCCTGCCCTTCTTCATATTTAATGAGTGGGCCTTGTCATCATGGGACACAGGATCCTGCCCTGGCCCAGCACAGTCCCGGAGTTCCTACAGAATGGAAGGAGGGTATCTGTCTTTAATCCTGAACCTGTCCATCAGTGAGGAGTCAGCATGCAGATGCCCTTCCTTGCTCTTTTGTCTCTATCTTAGCTGTCTCCCCAGCAGGCCCTTTGATTTCCACACCTCACTAAGGGTGTGGGGGTGACGTTTCATGGCTTGCATCTCTGTTTGTGAAGATGTGCACCCAGTTCCACACACAATGGAAGAATAACAAAAACATGAATTACAAATGTTAGGATGCATTATGCTTTGATTAAATAAGAAATGTGATCAGCTGAGCCCAAAAACCAGAACTCGAATTTTCCGTCAAGAGTAAAGATGAATGAACAGAACTACAGCGCCATCTGCTGGTCCCTCCCGCAGAGTGCTTGGCTTGAATGTCACCAGAAGTCAGGAATGGAAAAAGATAATAATGGTGAGATTTGTACTGAAAAATCTTTAAAACATGCCTTTATATAACACATATTAAGTTCAAATATTTTCATTTGTATGATTAAAATGAATAAACAAAACATTATTTAGGAGAGAAGGGAGAATGACCGTGGGAGTCGATCATAGCAGCAATGGACTAGACCAGGCACGCCACCGGTTCAATGCTTGGCCACTAACACCCGTCCACTGTGGCAGGCAGGCAGGACCATCTGAAGAGAAGACAAGCACGCAGAAGAAAGAGTGCTACTTAAAACTCTTTATGAGGCTCAAATTATTGACTTCCTCTTCATATTTTCCAGAAACTGAGGTTCCAGGGGACATAAATTACCCTCCAGCCCATGATATCTTACTCGGTTTCTCTGTAAAGCCCCGTTACTGCAGTATTGCTGAGACACATTAGAAAAACATTAAGATGTAATCAGCCACTCCCTAGGGCCCGGGGTTTCTGTGGGATCAATAAACTTGGTCACCCTCTTGGCTTGCATTCGGGCAAATCTTCAATTATCAACCTTCATTGTCCTCTCTGCCAACAACTGAAGTGAGCTCTTGCTCTCCGAGTCAGCACTCTGAATGCAGGATACCCAAAGCTGCCTCCCTTGAGGCTCAAAAGAAGCCCTGCTCGGCATCCGCCTGCCCCCAGGCCTCTTCTTTTGTGGAAAGATTTTGTGGCACCCCTTCACCACCACCACCAAACCATGTCATGAAAGAAAAGCAGCCATGACCAGGGCCCTGGATGATAATGACTGTTATGTTCTCAATGAAACACAAACCTCAAGGGTTACATTTTCCCCTAAGCACAGCCCTAAAGGCCTTTGTGTGCCCATGACAACAGAGTCTAAGGCTGTCCTGACACCACCACTTAGCAAAAAAAAAAAAAAAAAAAAAAGAGTGGAGACGGTATCTTTCAGGAATTATTGAAATTCTTTTAAAATGATGACTGTGTACCTTAGCTTCTGGGGTCAGACTGACAGAGGATGGGCATTGCATGAGGAACAAAGGAACTTTTTGTAGCTGGTTCGTGCTTGGTGTGGGGCTGCTTATAGTTGGGAAGCCTGGCTGTCATCTTGCTGTGCTGAATGCATCCTTACCCCATCTGAATAAAGGACAAAGAGGCCCCCGCGCAGGCCGCGTGCAGAGATGTGCACATCTAACAATAAGCACATGTTGTGGGGATGTGCGAGTGTGAAGCTGCTGCACTGGGAGCTGAGCTGGGTTAGGGCTATGCAGGTTCCTCGAACAACTCAAGGGGCAGCGCTCCGTCCACAGCCTGCAGCCCCCTTGAGAAGCTGCCCTGAAGTGAGAACCTGTGGAATCCATTTAACAGACACAGCCAAGCTTTGGAAGTTGGTTCCTAAGTTTCTTCTTCCTTCCTTCCTTCCTTCCTTCCTTCCTTCCTTCCTTCCTTCCTTCCTTCCTTCCTTCCTCCCTCCCTCCCTCCCTCCCTCTCTCCCTCCCTCCCTCCCCCTCCCTCTTTCTTTCTTTCTTTCTTTCTTTCTTCTTTCTTTCTTTCTTTCTTTCTTTCTTTCTTTCTTTCTTTCTTTCCTATTTCTCTTTTCCTTCTTTATTCTCTGCCACCCTCCCTCCCACCCTTCCTTCCTGTCTTTCTGTTTTGTCTTTCCATCTCCGTGTCTCTCTTTTTTTTCCTTGTATTTATACCACAAAGTTATACCCCTACCACACACCTTAAATTATGTCTTAGCCCTGGTTATGTATCTATGAATCATCATTGTCTAAGCAAATTTTCTACAAAGGGGGAGTGCAATAAGCTAATTGATTATCATGATAATTGCAATTCACTCACATTAAATCCTCTGAACAAGGTATGTCCTGTATAGTTCTTAGTGACAAGGGATTTATAGACCCATGGCCAGGTTGGTGTTCCCCCCTACCCCCGGGGACCCATCCATTTGGTTCTGACAGCGACACATCTATTATTTCTGTAAATAATGCAAAGGGGGGTAATATTGGGTGAAAATTTTTCCTGCATATTTTTCTAATTACAAGAGGTTGAACATTTCTTCTGTCTGAACAACTCTAACATGACATTGGCAAAAAGAAAAGGAGTGAATTTCTAGAAACTTCTCTACCTTCTTCTGAACATAGACATCAGGCCTTCCAGTATCAATAGGGAGGCTTGATAGTCTTGTCTTCTGAGTCCAGATTCTGTCTCAAATACTTGAAATTGTTGAACAGCTACCATTGTCAGAGACAGAGGTCAGCGATTAAATGCGGCTTAGCATGTGTAAAACCCTGAATTCAATGCTCAAAATACACAAAATGAAATAAAGAGCTACACTGTTGTGTCCATCTATTCAGACCTGCATTTCATCACTGAAAACCCTTTTATGAATATCCTTTCTGTGTTAAGCCCTGGCCCAGTCATACACATCTAATATTATGCCAGGGTAGCTGGGGTCAATGGGGCAGAAACAGAAATCAACTTGACTGGAGAAGGAGGGTGCTATTTGTGCTGTGCAATCCAGAAAGGGGACATTTTAAATGGGTGGTAAGTGCAGGTCAGGGAAGCTTCCGAATGGGATGCACATCAGAGCTGGCCTTTGGAGGGTATGGAACTCACTGGATAAAGAAAGAAAAACCACATAACACTGTCGGGGGCAGCAATTAAGGGAAATAGGAAAACACAGGCCTAGCCAGACACACACTTGTGATACCAACAGAGACATGCCTTGGGGGACATAGAAGTCCATACATGGGGTTCAGTACCTCCTCAAGGTCAGAGCTTGACAACCTGCTTAGTTAACATTTGTGGAGCACCAGCTATATGCAGATGACTGTCCAACATCTTGTCCAAGAGACTAAGAGGAAGCCTTCTCTGCCTTCTATATCCTGTACCCACGGGGTGCCTACTGTCTACGCCAGGCTGACCATGGCTCTGTTCATTTCAATCCTTACAACAAACCTGCAAAGACATCATCCCCCCACTTGTACAAGTGAGGAAACTGGAACCCTGAGAGGTGACAAGATTTTCCTGAAGATCAAGAACATGGCTTGTCACACAGCTATAAGCAGAATGTCGGAAACCATGCCTTCAGGTGTCCTGTGACCGTCACACCAGAGGAATGAGTGGAAGGTGTGAACTTCCAGGGGTGACACTAGATTGTTGATCCAGCAGGTCCCATCGCCATGCAAGAACATCTGGAGATTTCTGATGTGGACAGGAAGCCCTCAGAAACTCACTCTGTCCCTCCTGGGTACCCCTTCTCTACCCCAAAGTCCTCATCCTCTTACACGCCTTCTCCTCCCGCTAAGAAGCACCCACTTCTGACCCAACTGCACTGGGGAAGGCTCCCGCCCTCTCTTTGGTCTGTTGTCCCCAGTGCCAGACTAGATGGTGTTCCCTGACTACTCCCATTTCAGGCATTTCTCTAGCTGTGTAGAGGGAAGAAAAAAGCTTCCTAGTCAGAAAAGGCTGGGTGAGAATATCGGGATTTATTTCCAACACGGAAACATGGTTTTCCAGAGAGAACACGCTTTACATATCAGCTGCCCCAAACTAAAGTCCTGAAGGCCAGCCTCCGGCTCAAGTTCCTCACTGGGGGGTAAGCTCTACTTTTATGTCCCAAGTTCTCTCCTCAGTGGTCTCCCTACCTGATTCTGAAAGTCAGAGAGCTGAGAGGTGGCCTCCCCGCAAAGGAGAAGTTGGTGTACCACAGGAACGGAAGCAAATGATATTCAAGGGTTTCTTAAAACATCTCCAAGTGGAGTCTGCTCACAAACAGAATGCTCTTAGGCAGTGGTTCTCAACCTGTGGGTCATGACCCTTTGGGGGTCAAATGACACCTTCACAGTGGTTGCGTATCAGATGTCTACATATGATTCATAACAATAGCAATATTACAGTTATGAAGTAGTAATGAAAATAATTTTATGATTGGGACTGAATACATACATGAGGAACTGTATCAAAGGGTCACAGTATTAGGAAAGTTTAGAACCATTGCTCTAGGATCTGCAGAATAGTTCAGTGAGAGGTTATGTGTTCAGTACATGGGGGCCCTTGTTCCTCTCTAGCACAGAAAGAATAAAGGGGTGAAAGGAAGAAGGGAGAAAGAAAGGGAAGAGAGGGAGGGGAAGGGAGGGGAGGGAGGAGAGTGAAAGTTGAACTTACCAATTAATCCAGGATAAGACGGGCATGGAGATGCTTATAAAAGCTGAAGGCTGTATATGAGCATGCGGCTCCCAGAGAGCTCTACAGGTCTAGTTTATGCCTGAATTCCCCTGGTGAAAATTCCCAGAACCCCCTAGGGCAAGGTCACATCCAATCCCCTCCTCTAGTGCCCCATCCTTTCAGACAGTGCGTGGTGTGTTTGCTCATTGCCTCTTTAGTATTTGAGTCTCCCAATATTCCTAGAAAATTGTATTTCTGAAGCAGCAATCCTTCACATCACAGAGGGAAATAGAAAAAGAAGACGCTGCAGGGAACATAAAGCGGGACAAAGATAGGGGACTTCGTCAGAAGTTTTAAACTTTCTTACTGAGTTAGACGTGGCCCTGGGGAGAGGGTGTTTTAGATGTTTGGGCCTTCTGGGCTCACTGCTGCCATGGAGAAGAAAGACTGTGGTGATTCAAGTGGTTGGGACACACCGGGGACTGGAAAGAAGGTGACTGTAGCACAATCGCACTTTTATGTGGGCATTAAGGCTGAGACTGATATTGTCATCATTTACAGGATCTGTTTCCTTCAGAAAAGCAGGAGAGAAAAAAGGGGCCTTTTGACTAGAGAGAGAAAACTTTCCAGGCTTTCCCTTACACGCCCTCATTCCACGGCTCTCAGCATTAGACAAAGGGCCAGGGCGCTTAAGGAAAGGGATTTCTGATTATAGTCCACCCTCTGCCTGTTCATTTGGCCGTACTCCTCACCCACTAGTCTTACAAGGGTAACCACTAATAGCCGGGGCATGATATGTAAGGACATCTGTACGTAACAAGGCGACAAGCACATCCGTGGCATTATTAGGCAAACATTCTAATAGTCTGTGGGGAATTAGTTTCAGAATTCGTCCCAAAGAGACCCAAATCTGCAGGAGCTCAAACCCCCTTTAGATGGTAAGGGGCTTGCATAGAACCTGTACTTGCCTGCAAAATTGCTTTCAATTCATCTCTAGATTAGTTAGAATACCGAATGTGAGGGAAAGACTGTGTAAATAACTTCTTTTGTAATGTTTAATGGATAATGACAAAAAGAACACATACACGTGTGATGGTTTGAATGACAATGCCCCCCATAGGTTCATAAGGAGTGGCACTATTAGAAGATGTGGCCTCATTGGAGGAAATGTGTCACTAGGGGTGGGTTTTGAGATTTCCAGGGCCCAAACCAGGCCCAGAGTCACTCGCTCTTCCTGCTGCCTGTCAACCCGGATGTATAGCTCTCAGCTGCATCTTCCTGCATGCTGCCATGCTCCCTGCCATGATGCTAACACACTAAACCTCCGAACTGTAAGTCAGACCCAATTAAAGGTTTTCCTTTATAAGAGTTACCATGGTCATGGTGTCTCTTCACAGCAATAATATTCTAACTAAGAGAACATGGTAAGAGCATGCATGGATTATATTCGTTTTTGTTTTGGGTTTATGCATTAGTGTGGACGCAGGTGTGTGTGTGTGTGTAGCTCAACAGGGAGTGTTTCATCAGTCATTCTCCATTTTATTTTCATGAAGCAGGACCTCTTACAGAAAGAACACAGAGCTTGTCTAAGTGGTTAAAGTGTCTGGATTCAAGCCTTGGAAATCCCCCTGTCTCACTCTTGACCCCCAAAACTGAAACGTCAGCATGTACCACTGCTCCCACTGTGGGAGTTTAGAGCTCAAACTTAGGTTCTTGTGCTGGTAAGTCAGTGAGCACCTTACTGACGGTGTTAGCTCTCTAGCCCAGGCATTAAGGAAAAATAGTTCCAGTCTTCTGGTGTTGCATCCTGTACTGCAAACCCTGCAAGTACAGATTCCCCCTGACAGGGGATCCTGGTGCTGAAGTCAAAGACTACAAGGACGGGGAGGTGCCTGTCGTGCTCGGGAAATGCAGTGAGTGCTAGTAACCTGTCCAAAGAACCCATGCTGGTAGTTTTCCTCTGCCGCACTCCAAGCAGAAATACTGAAAGTCACTGAAAACAGTGGTACAAAGTGGCAAAATGGTCACCAGCTTAGTGGGCATCAAAGGGGTAATCTTGGATGGTTCCTGGCTTAGCACTTGCCACAATATGGGTCACATACGAGATGTTTTCTATGTCTTATGTTGCCTTTCCCCAAAATTTAAATGTTGTTGAAATCCTTAAACTTCAGTAGCTCAGAGCATGACTGTACATTTTTGGACTGTATTTGAGGGCTTCCCATCCACAAACTCAACCAACCATAGATATGAAATATGTAGGGGAAATGAATTTACCCTGAAGATTTACAGGTTTTATTCATGTTATAATTCTCTGAATATTCAGTATAATAACTGTATAGGTGGGGATGTGCACAAGACATAAAAATACTATGTCACTTTATCAAAAGAATCTATATAGCTGCATATTTTGGTATCTATGGGAAATATTGAATCAAATATCCTTTGATGTCAGAAAAATAGCTATATTTAAAAATAAAGTCTTGAAAGATATGATTGAATTAAAAGAAATGTTTTTTCTAAAAATGGCTAGGGAGATGGTTCAGTGTGAAAAGCACTTTCTGTACAGGTGTGAGGACTTGAGTTTAGATCCCCAGCACCCAAGTAAGACATGGACGTATGTGCCTATAATCCCAGAACTGAAAAGGCGGGAACCCGGGGGATCCCAAGGTCTTGTCAAATTGGTGACCTACAAGTTCAGTGAGAAACTCTCTCTTCAAACCTAAGGTAGAGAAAGATAGGCAAACCCTGACCCCCAGCACCTGCAACACTCAGGAGAGCAGGCCCTTCACCCTGCCAGGGCAGCACAGTAGAGTCAACCCTGTTAGTGCAGGTGTGGGTGAGTCACCCCCTGAAATCACGAGCATAGGAGAGCTGTCTCCGTTTCCGATCTGGCAGACCAACCCTACAGCTGCCCAGGCCCAGACTCAAGGTTACAACTTAGCCTGTCCCAGCATCCACCCCATCTGTGATCTGCTGGAGCACGTGAAGGGACCTGACCTGCAGACCCAAAGCTGCAGGGTCTCCACAACACAGGGCAGCAGCAGGATGTCCAGAAAGAGTCTGACTGGGAGCCGAGCATCTAATGTGTAGTGGAGACCAAAGACCTCAAACTAGACCAATGGTTTTTGCAATGAACACTTGCAATCAGAGATGCTTGGGCCAAGGTGTGTAAGGCATGACTTATTGGGACCAAGGTGTGTACGGCATGACTCATTGGGTTGTACTGCAGCTTCTAGGACCGTGATGAAATTTTAAATTCCTCCCTCTCCCCTTTTATTTTTCTCATTTTATTTTCTTCATTTTTTTCTCTTTATTTTATTTTATTGGGGAGGGGTAGTGCAGAGGGGAGGGCCGATGCGGAAAGATGGGGAATGAATGGGTTCAAAATATATGATGTGAAAAATCACACAGGATAAGTAGATTTTATTTATTAAAAGAGAAAGATAGGCAAAGAATCTAACATGGATCTCTGAACTCTACACTACGTGCACATGGGTATGTGAAACTGAGCATGGGCACACACACGTGCATACACAGCACACACAAGCACACATGCATGCACACATGCCACACATGCACACATGCATACTGTCATTACAGGGGGTGATTTCTAATCCAATATGACTGATGTCCTCCTAGGAAGAAAGGAGATCATAGTCACACACAGAGGAAAACCATGTGAAGATACAGGAGTGGGTACCATCTGTCTATGAGCCAAGGGGAGAGTCCTCAGAAGAAATCAACCCTGCTGGTTCTTTGGTTTTGTACTTTCAACCTCCAGAACTGGAAAGAAACAAGCCATTTCATTTAGTCTTCCCAGGCTATAGGACCTTGTGATGGTGGCCCTATGAAAGTAAAACTATGCTTGTGAGTTTGGACTAAATAAATAAATAATGAATCAGCCAATAAATGCTGACGCATAGAAAACCAGAAAACTGCAGCTATCAGATCAAACAGTTTACACTATGAAGTACAGCCATGTACTTCAAGACTTTCACGACTCTATCCAGGTATTTCAATACCACTGAGCACCAGACCTCTGTTTGGTGACATGGGGATAGTGGCACTGGACTTCACACTGTGCCCCTGGAAGAAGTATTCTGATAGGTTCTTGGTATGAAAACATATGATTCACATGGTTCCTGTTCTTCAGATGTCTAGGTGGACCCGAAATAAGAAGAGAAAGAGGTACTCATAAACGGTTAATAACATGGCAGTGAAGAGCTACAGAAACGTGCACATGTGTCCACGGAAACATACGCACAGGTGAAGTTTAACTGTTGAGAGGGAGGTTCTGGCAAGACCTCATCAAGGTGACAAGATTGGCCTTAAGATTTACACAATAAGAAGGCTTGGGAGTAAAGAAGTTAATTAGGGGGAAAGGGTGCCTGAGGAGTGGAGCTACAGGGCTCAGGGTGCCTGGGGGGAATTGAGCTACAGGGCTCAGGGTGCCTGAGGAGCAGAGCTACAGGGCTCAGGGTGCCTGAGGAGCAGAGCTACAGGGCTCAGGGTGCCTGGGGAGTGGAGCTACAGGGCTCAGGGTGCCTGAGGATCAGAGCTACAGGGCTCAGGGTGCCTGGGGGGAACTGAGCTACAGAGCTCAGGGTACCTGGCAGAACTGGACTAACAGGGCTCAGGGTTCCTGTGGGGGAACTGAACTATAGGCCTCCCATAACAGTGGATATCTGGGTACGCATTGCTGGGAGCAACTGAATGTAAGACATTGCTGGGACAACTAGGTTGCTATCAACATATTCATGGTTGATATCAACACGTCTTCAACGTCAGAGTAAGTGATTCTGGCTTGCTCACGTAGTCATTGTGGGTCACAAAAGATCTCCCAGGAAAGGAGAGGTTATGGATGACCTGTCTTTAGGAAGCACACTTAGAAGCCCACGTGATGAATGCCTGTGAAGGGAAGATGCGCTGGAAGGGAAGGCATAGGGAACAGTCAGGGGCAGAAGAGCTTCTGTGGAGTCTCAAGATTCAGGAGAACTAGTCGGGCGGTGGTGGCGCACGCCTTTAATCCCAGCACTCGGGAGACAGAGGCAGGCGGATCTCTGTGAGTCTAGAAGAGCTGGTTCCAGGACAGGAACCAAAAAGCTACGGAGAAACCCTGTCTCGAAAAAAAAAAAGAAAAGAAAAGATTCAGGAGAACTGACTGGATGATGAATGTGAACTCAGACTGTGAAGACAGCAATGTGAATGAAGTTTGCCAGGCAATTGTGAGCACTTAGTTAATATTACATATAACAAGTATGTGGCGCCAAGTAAGTTTTTTAGTTGTAAATTTAAGGCCTTATTTAGTTCAACAACCAACCAATTAGAAGTAGGAAATGCCACCACAAACTTTACTCCATCTCTGCCTGATTTAGTCTTGACTGTAATCTCCCCGGCTACTCTTGGTGGCAACAGGAGCAAACACACTGAAGAGTGTACCAAGAGTTTCAATCCCATGGGTATGGCTTTACCAATATGCTCCCTCTTTCTCTGTACCTTGTAACCCAACTGGCTAGGAGAATACCTGTACCTCCTCTGAGCTCCCAACGCCCTTTGTTTTTATTGCATGCATTATACTGCAGAAAGAAACAAATATAAGTCCCTGTCTCCACTGCAAGATCTAAGCTCCCCTTCATCTTCAGTTCCCCAGAGCCTAACGCAGTTCCTGCCCACTACAGCAGATTCTCAATACTAATCGATTGGATTGCTTTCTCCTCTCTCTCTCTCTCTCTCTCTCTCTCTCTCTCTCTCTCTCTCTCTTCTTCTTCTTCTTCTTCTTCTTCTTCTTCTTCTTCTTCTTCTTCTTCTTCTTCTTCTTCTTCTTCTTCTTCTTCTTCTTCCCTTTCTCCCTCCCTGCCTGTTTCTACTCTAAATTCAAATAAAGTCATTTTCTTTTAAAGGTCCCCCCAATAAATGAGCTGCCACAAGCTAGTAAGGGCACTCTAAGGCTCTGTCTTAGCAGTCAGCTTTGGGTGAGCCTGGCTCCTTCGAAAGAAAACATCTGATCCATAAGCCCCCACAGTCCTGTGTGCACATCTTCCATACAGAATCTCACTGTATGAAGGTAGAAAAATGTTCAATGCATTTTTTTTTTTACTTTCGATGACCAAATACCAATGATCACCTTGACATGAAAATAAGAACATCTCAGCCCTGGAGTTCCAGTGTACTCAGGCTGGAATCCATGTGTGAGCATCACCAGCAGACGGATTGTCCTCCAAACATGGAAACTTCTTCATTGCATTTCAAACAAGTTGGCAGCTAAGTTGATTCACTCTCCAGAAACATGAAAGGAAATTACCGTTCCATGACTTAGGAAGCAGCAATAAAATGGCCAGGTGTCCCTGTGGCCAGCGTTTCCAAGCTCTGCATACCCAGCACATGGCTTTTCCCTCAGTTGTAATATTCGGATGGTAATCAAACCACAGCATGCTTTTGTTTGTTGTTTTGTTTCTGTTTTCTTAAAACAAATTTTCTCGTGTAACAGCCCTGGTTATCCTGCAACTTGCTTTGTAGACCAGGCTAGCCCTCAGACTCACAGAGATCCGCCTGCCTCTGCCTTTGCCTCTGGAGTGCTGTGATTAAAGATGTGCGCCATCCCCACCCAAACACAGCATACTTTTAAACCGAGTTTCTTTAATTCTTCTAGTCAACCTCATGGTGTGTGGGATACCTTGGACTATATAACTTAGAAAAACACTCACGTTTAAAGGTTGATCTTCCGGGTTTAGGTTTTGGTTTTATTTATAATTTGTGTGGATATATGTCTGTGAGTATATGTCACGTGTATAGATGTGCATGGAGGAGAAAAAGGCATTGGGTCCTCTGGAGCTGGAGTTACAGGCTGTTGTGAGCAGCCCAACATAGGTGCTAGGAGCCAAACTTGGGTCTTTTGAAAGTCCAGCAAGTCTTTTAGCTGCGGAGCTCTCTCTCTCTCTCTATCCCCATGTCCTGTTTTTGAGACCACATGCAAGCTGTCGCTCAACCCGCTGAATATCGTGCCTCTTTGCTCTTTGTCAACCTCCATGGCAAATCTCATTTCCTTATTTCCCTGTTTAAAGGAGCAGAAACCAAAACTCTAAGTTACTTTTATAGACTCCCACCATGCCCAGAGTGGGCTTGAGACTATAGCTCCTTGCTTTGAATCTGGCTTTAACCTCTTACTATGCTGTTCCACCCTGCTAAGGTGGTACCCAAGCCCTGGCCTAGTCCACTTTCTCTGAGAACACTGGCAGTTCCCAGCATGACCAGAGAAGTCCAAACACATCAACAGATCACCACCAGAACAGTAATCATTAGGTCCGGTCCAGAGGGGAGACTTAGAGAAACAGCAAACTAGGGATGCTTTTGCACCTGTACAATACCACCAGTGACAAGGATAACAGCGGTCTACTTCATCTGCGGAGAAAATAGTACCAACACATCTCCAACTATGCGATCACAGTGAGGCAGTGGGTGGTTTGGGGGGTAGCAGGTGCAATGGCTTCACTTTGGTCATATGGCCCCCCAAAGATCTGAGAGACATCCCAGGAAACATCCATGGGATGATGACAAATGCTGGCTAAATCATCCCAAAGCTATTACAGAGAGACTCACACTGCCATATGGAAAAAGTGGTAAGGGAACAATTAACTTCAACAGTGTATATTGCCCCTGGAAACAAAACCGAGTTAAGCTGCTACCGCAAGGCAGACTGCGACCTCTGTAAATTAGTCGGTGACAATGGCCGTAGTTTGAAACTATAAAAACTTAGAAAAAAATAAAATAAATGCAGGCCATGAAATCATTTCAAAACGACCCAACAACAAATTCTGAGGGAGACACAGTGAGCCCCTCTTTCCTGTTTAATGTATTTCCCTTTATAGCAAGAAAAGCCTGTGCTGAAGTATGAAGACGCTAGTACAGTGAGGGTGATTGGCACGAGAGTTATTTCAAGTGCTTAGTAAAAGAACCCTTGCTTATGAAGTGCAGAGTGTGTGATACAAGCAAACAGAGAAGGTCACACACAGCGTTCATTGCTCCGTGCCACCAGTGTTACGAATATTTCCTAACGGGAGCTCCCTGCCCGACGCAAAATTCCCAATCAAGCTGAATCAAAACAAGCCAAATTAAGAAATATCCAGATTTAATGGGAGTTCTGCGCTCTCGGGTGGCCCCCGAGGGGGAACGCGACCCCCGGAAGGAAGAAAGGAAGACCACGTGTTCCTCTTTTTGGGGGGGGGGAATCACTTAAATACCCTGGGGAAAAGTGGTCCTGACCCCACCCCTCCTGGTCCTGACCCCACCCCCAGGGAGGGGTCAGGACTTGGCCTGCTGGGATTTGGAGTCCAGACCAGGCCTGGGGGCTGGGAGAGATGCGAGGGGCAGGGGCCTACCTCCCAACTTGACAACCAGCAGTGCAAGAAAGTGGCTCTGCTGTAAATCACGTATACACCTTGGAAAAGAAACAGAGGGATGAACACAGAGACCACGTAAGATCATAAACTAAGCAAATTTCATAAAATTAAATACAATACACACTGAGATAGTCACAAATCAACAATTTCAGAATGTAACATTAACGATTTGCTACAAAGTCCACTTAATGAGGTAAAGAGAACTGTGGAGAGGAGAAGGTAGAGAAAGACAAAGGCCTTGTGCTTGAAGAATATCCTAGGTACCTTGAAACCAAGACGTCCCTCCCAATAAGGGATTCTTAAGAGAGTTATGCGATCTGGAAAGAAGTCAAAAAGTTATACCTTGTGCCCAAGCATGCGTTATCCTAAAGAGACTGTATTGTTTAAATATGGAGCATTCCCCCAAGGCCCACCTGTTACCTGCTTCTTTACCTGGCTGCTACTGATGTTCTGACTAAATGTGGAAGGTGGGGCCTTGTGGAGGGGGCAGGTCATGGGAGGTGGGGCCTGTGTGGAAGGGGCAGGTCGTGGGAGGTGGGGCCTATGTGGAGGAAGCCTGTCCTGGAAGATGGGGCCTGGGTGAAGGAGGCCTGTGTGGAGAAGGCAGGTCGTGGGAGGTGGGGCCTGTGTGGAGGGGGCAGGTCATGGGAAGTGGGGCCTGTGTGGAGGAGGCCTGTCCTGGAAGGTGGTCTGCTATCTTGTTCTCACTCTCTGCTTCCCATCTTCCTGGAGGTTAGCGGGCTCTTTCTTTCTTTTTTTTTTTCTTTTATTTCAGCATTTATTTTTTTTTCTTTGCTAATTCTATTTTATTTTTTAAGCAGGGAGAACATAGGCTGACCTGCCTTTATTCTAGTTCTGTTATACCTGTATACATTATTTTTATTTATTTATTTATTTATTTATTTATTTATTTATTAAAGATTTCTGCCTCCTCACCGCCACCGCCTCCCATTTCCCTCCCCCTCCCCCGATCAAGTCCCCCTCCCTCGTCAGCCCAAAGAGCAATCAGGGTTCCCTGCCCTGTGGGAAGTCCAAGGACCACCCACCTCCATCCAGGTCTAGTAAGGTGAGCATCCTAACTGCCTAGGCTCCCACAAAGCCAGTACGTGCAGTAGGATCAAAAACCCATTGCCATTGTTCTTGAGTTCTCAGTGATCCTCATTGTCCGCTGTGTTATGCGAGTCCGGTTTTATCCCATGGTTTTTCAGACCCAGGCCAGCTGGCCTTGGTGAGTTCCTGATAGAACATCCCCATTGTCTCAGTGTGTGGGTGCACCCTTCGCGGTCCTGAGTTTCTTGCTCGTGCTCTCTCTCCTTCTGCTCCTGATTTGGACCTTGAGATTTTAGTCCGGTGCTCCAATGTGGGTCTCTGTCTCCTTTCATCGCCTGATGAAGGTTAATATTCAGGAGGATGCTTATATGCTTTCCTTTGGGTTTACCTTCTTATTTAGCTTCTCTAGGATCTTGAATTATAGGCTCAATGTCCTTTATTTATGGTTAGAAACCAAATATGAGTGAGTACATCCCCTGTTCCTCTTTTTAGGTCTGGCTTACCTCACTCAGGATAGTGTTTTCTATTTCCGTCCATTTGTATGCAAAATTCAAGAAGTCATTGTTTTTTGCTGCTGAGTAGTACTCTAATATGTATATATTCCATACTTTCTTCATCCATTCTTCCATTGAAGGGCATCTAGGTTGTTTCCAGGTTCTGGCTATTACAAACAATGCTGCTATGAACATAGTTGAGCATATACTTTTGTTGTATGATAGGGCATTTCTTGGGTATATTCCCAAGAGTGGTATTGCTGGGTCCAGGGGCAGGTTGATCCCGAATTTCCTGAGAAACCGCCATATTGCTTTCCAAAGTGGTTGCACAAGTTTGCATTCCCACCAGCAATGGATGAGTGTACCCCTTTCTCCACAACCTCTCCAGCAAAGGCTATCATTGGTGTTTTTGATCTTAGCCATTCTGACAAGTGTAAGATGGTATCTTAAAGTTGTCTTGATTTGCATTTCCCTGATCGCTAAGGAAGTTGAGCATGATCTTAAGTATCTTTTGGTCATTTGAACTTCTTCTGTTGAGAATTTTCTGTTCAGCTCAGTGCCCCATTTTATAATTGGATTGATTAGCCTTTTACGGTCTAGCTTCTTGAGTTCTTTATATATTTTGGAGATCAGACCTTTGTCAGTTGCGGGGTTGGTGAAGATCTTCTCCCAGTCAGTGGGTTGCCTTTTTGTCTTAGTGACAGTGTCCTTTGCTTTACAGAAGTTTCTCAGTCTCATGAGGTCCCATTTATTCAATGATGCCCTTAGTGTCTGTGCTACTGGGGTTATATGTAGGAAGTGGTCTCCTGTGTAGCGGGCTCTTTCTACACACCTTCCTGACAGCGTGACATCCTGCCTCACTAGGAGCCAGGAATCAGCAGGACCAAGGGGCAGAGATTGAAATCGCACAGTGAACCAAAGTCCATATTCTTCCCATTAGGTTGCTTTCTCTGGTATTCGTCATAGCAGCAATGAAACTGAGAATCAGTTAACATGATCACACACTACACCTTCTTAAGATTTTATTACCATTCATGTGTATGCACATGAGTATACATATGTACATGTGTGTTTATATGTATTGTGCATGTGCCATAAGTCTCTTTTGCATGGGTATGGGGCCCACGGGTAGATGTTGGGCATCACCCACCATCTCTATTCTACCATATAACTGAGGCAGACTCTCTCTCTCTCACACCCGGAGCTCACTGATATGGCTAATCTCACTAGCTCGCTTGCTCTCAGGATTCCCTATTACCACGTTTCAAAGGCAGGGATTATAGAACTGTTACTGCCTCTTAGATTTCGTTTTTATGTGGGTGCTTGGGATCCAAATTCTGTACACAGTAAGTCCTTTAGCCATAAGTCATCTCTCCAGCCACAAACAACTCTCATCCTTAATGCCATGCAGTCAGCAAGGACCGTGAGGCTCCTGAGCCATGAAGTAATGGGTGATGATTACAGTGTCCACTGACAGAGCTAACATGAGAATACTTCTTAAAAATACTTACTCAGCTCTGTCCTCTCCCATGACCTACCTCTGAGTTTAAAAGAGATATGGAATGTAAAATACCAGTTGATTATAAGAAAAACATGCATCCAAGTTGCGAGATACATTTAAATCTCATTAAACTAACTGAAAAATTCATGAGCAATACATGGATAATTTGTTTCTTATTAAAACATTAAACTTGTAGAGAATATTTAGCTGTTCAAATGTCAAGTAACAGGATAGCTATAGTAAGTTAATTAGCTACCAATTCATTGCTAAAGATACTTAATTGACATTTAATAAGCATATTAAATACCAATTAACCAACTATATTTAGAGTTAACTATATTTAGTCAAAGCTGTTTTGTTAATTGCTTGCTCAGTGCCTTAGTATCTATGGTCAATAGATTATAACCCAATTAAATATATACATTAATGTGTTTACATATATGTCTCCCCAGTGGGGACTATTATCTGAATGCACACATTGGCTTTAACCATTGTCACCTATCTTGGTAAAAACAGCATCTTCCAGCAAGTCACCCAAACTCACAGAAGATGAATCAGACCAGAGAAGATGACAAAAATGTGGCACTCTCTTGTCACTGTTGCAAGCAGGGTGGCTTAACAAGTTCCGAGGGCAGGGTCCACACGCCCTTTGAGACCTCTGCAGACAGGCTCTCTAGAATGTTCAGAAGTACTATAGAAGGAGGAACAGACTGGTTGTGATAATTGCCTCCATGATCTCATGGCTGTCCTGGGCTCGAGTGCCTTTGGCTGGCATTCTTTTGGACTGTTTGCTGAATAACATTGTCAGTCACATGCTGGGGAATCTGGATTGTGTATTCTGGTCACAGCACTCTCCTGCAGACTCGATACTCGCAGCACAATAGAGGAGACACGTGGAAAGAGAGCAGGGACCAGAGCACATTAACCTTGGGCCACTCTTCCCTGACCCCAGGAAGGCATTTAATGGGTTTTGTAGGTGCTGATGTGGGGTGTCCTTCCTGAGGTTTAAATATGTAGAAGGCCTGAACAGTGGTGTGACTCAGTTTCAGAGGGCTGAAGGGCGAGGCTGGTGGTCCTGACTGCAGAAGCATCCAGCATGGCTAGGTCATTTAAGCATTGCCTGAATTGAGGTGAATTGCTATCGTAGAATATTAAAGCTTGGGAGGTGTTTTCAATTTTTAAAATAATTAATATTTGCCCCTCATGTTCACTGAGCTTTCACAGAGCAGAAGTCCGGGAGCCTGAACAACTGTTACGTGTTTATATTTGCTGTGCAACCCATGCAAGACAGCCACTGGGCTGTTCAAATAGAACTCAAATATATCAAGTCTAGGTTTCTTGCTGACACAATAAAACTAGGCATTGGTTTTGAGAGTTCCCAGCAAGGGAAAGAATCATCCTTAGGACAGTCTGCAATTCAAAGTCCAAGGGAATGACAAAAACTAAGGACATTAGAGTTATGGGAAACAAGAGGCAGTGGACAGATGCAGAGTGGCTCAAAGCCATCCCGGAAATGCCAGTCTTACTACGGGTGACCCCCTAGTCTCTGGGAGACACATTTCAAGATCATCGGTCAGTGTCTGAAAGCATGGATAGTACAGAACCCCATAGGCACTATGCCTCAGCACCTCCCTGGATGACCACTTTTGTGCGGGAGGCCATCAGGAGGTTAAGGAAGGTCATCTGGACCTAGGACTGTGATGCCGCAGTGGTCACTCCAGTGAGTGAGAGGGCTGCCCTTCTAACGATTGGGCATGCACCCTATACAGTATGGATGCTCTTCACAGAGGGACGATTCAGATCCCAGGCCAAATGGAAAAGGGCAGCATGGGATGTCACCAGGCCACTCAGAACAATGGAGAACTTGCAACCTCTGAACTGTTTACTTCTATAATTTTGCATATAGCATATTCAGATTGCTGTTGAATATGAGTCACTGAAACTGCAAAAAGCCAAGCCGTGAAGGAAGAGAGACTGGAGTGAGCTGGATGGCCGGAAGGCACGTGGCTCTTATCTTTGTTTCATCTCTGAAGGTATAACCTCAAGAAACCTGTAGAATAATTATAATTCAAATATATCAAGGCTGGATTACTAGGTGGCAGAAGTAAATGAGCACAAGAACAATAATTTCAGATACAAACTGTTACACTGGCTGCATTTACCAGTGAGATGGTTGGCTATAAACAAAGACAAGGAAGCATTAATTTACTACCAGTTGAGGGGGGTTGGTTTTGATGACCCTGGTTGATCTGTCCTGTCATCCCACCCTCTGAGCAATGTCTCTGAGGACTTATTATTGTAGGTACATCGTTGTTATTGAAAAGACTGCATCTGTGTGGACCAGGGACAAACTTCCTCCTTCAGTAGGTCCTTTGGGCTCTGATGAGAATATCCCATCATCCAGAGACTTGGCAGCATGTTAACATGTAACACTCATTCAGCTGTCCCGGGGCAGGGCAAGAAATGCAATTTACCTCACTTGCCTTTTGACTTGATTTTTCCGTTGGAAGGATTTGTGCACTTTGCGTGTTTCCCTTTAACGAATGACTGCAGTGTGCCTGGGAGCTTTGTTTGAAGATACCAAAAAATGGGGGAGAAAATTCATATCTGTAGCGAAAGTCTTGTTACTCTGGATAAGTTTGATCAATGAAGGAAAGAAAGAGGTTGCATAAAAAATTTAAATTCTCCAATATGAGATGCTTTTGGGTAAGCGAAAGACTCAAGCTAGGGTTAGTAATGAATTAGTTAACACAACAGAGCAGAGGCATGGAGTCGGCGTCCACAGACAGAGCCAGCATTTCAATTTTCAGCTCAGTTGGCAGGAGAAGCAAGGCTGACGAGGGGGCTTGGCATAAATCATGAATTCCAGTGTATTGTACTCTTGCCTTCTCAGGGGTTGGGTAAGCCACAGTTGACATATAGATTTGGGGCTGAGAATTCAGCTATGGTGTTTACTGAGGAACTGAAAGAAAGCAGAAAGGTGGAGGGTGTGGCTAGCATAGGAAATAAACGTAATGAAGTAGATGGAGGCGCTTCTGTTTGAAGAGAAACGGACACAATGGGCTTCCATATTTAGTTCTAAAGGTAGGTGATTAAGGGACCATTCATATGAAGTATGAAAGCTGATGTCTTATAAATTCTTAGTTAATGATCAATTTGAGTTTATTAGATAGATCGGAACAAAAGGACATAAATGCAAATCAAGAAGGGAGGTATGTAAAAGACATTTAAAGAGCTACTTTATGGGCTGTGTGGTGACATTTAGGGTGAAGTTGATAATGATATGGATTCCAGTAAATTAAAGAACAAAATGGTTCTCCTTAGGGAAGAAACTACCTGAATTTCAATGGGTGTCTGTATGTTCCTTCAGGAAAAAAAAAACAGTGAGCTCGCTCTAAGTTGCAAAATTCCAAGTTGAATCTGTCTCCTGGCTGCTTGCCGTGCCGTGTTCAAAGACTCACTCTCTAAGGCAATGGTTCTCAACCTTCCTAATGCTGAGACCCTTTAATACAGTTCGTCGTGTTGTGGTGACCCCACCATAATATTACTTTGTTGCTACTTCATGACTGTAGTTTTACTATTGTTATGAATCATAATGGTCGCACCCACTGCTCTAAGACCTGTGCAAAGCGATCAACACTGACCAGAAACGCATTATTTTTAATGGTCCCGCCCCATAAATCCTTCAGAAGGTACAGGTTATGGCTCAATGATATTTGTTTTGGTAGTTTCCAATCTCCATTTTTTATCACAAGCAATATGGTTGTCAATCAATGAAAGAGGAAGCAAGAAATGGGAGTAGTGCAGGGGAGGCTGGACTTCAAAGGAGTCCTGACCAGGTCTGAGGCTGGTTTCCTCTAGGACTGGGTTCTGCGAGAGTGTAGAAAATACTAACACCAGAGCTTCACAGGCAGGGAGATTTCCGGGATCAGGGTACTGCCTCTTACCCCCCTAATTTAGGCTCCATCAGATCTGCCTCAGTGCTGGACACATGTTTTTATCACTATAATAAGATTATAATAAAATCAGGGTTATCTAGAGTGTCAACAAGATACTGGAACGCTGGTCCCACCTGATGGCTGGGAGTTTGTGACAGCTGGGGTGTGGGCAGCTTGGGGCACACGGCCCTGAGCATTCACGCTTTGACTTTCATAATCAAGGAGTAGAGCCAGGCAACAGGTTCTCAGCCTGGGGCTTTAGCTTGTGGCATTGACATATGAAGCTGGGTAGAAACACAGAACCTTGGACTCCACTCCAGGCCTAGGGAGTCAGAGGCCACAGTCAGTGAGACCCTTAGGCAACTCACATGGACACTGAAGTTTGAAAGCACGGATTTAAAGAAAGTCAGCTTAGGGCTCCCTATCTAGCCAAGGCACAACGCAAGCAAGTTGGCCTTGAATCCTGGCTTCTTCCCCAGGCAATCTTCATTGTTAATCTCTGAGTCTCAGTCTCTTCATGCACAATGGAAATGATGACACTAACTACTTGATAGGGCACGAAATTAACATGAAGTAAAATTAGTATCACCAGTAGGAGACCAAACTCTGAAATCGCAATCTGGCCCATCGTTCCCTGACTTCATATTTCTGGTGCCAATCATGTGACTTCACTGGGTTATGGCTTCCTCGTCTGTAGAGAGAATGGAAGGACAATGCCTGTATTATAGGGCTAATATTTAGAACCCAAGAACACAGCATTCATAAAGTTTATTTGTATGTGGGTGCTGTACAGATGTGTGGGTGTGTACATGCATATGAGAGAGAGAGAGAGAGAGAGAGAGAGAGAGAGAGAGAGATCCTGTGTTGGGAAGTCATGTACACTTGTGTGGAGCCAGAGAAAGACGTTGTATGTCCTGATCTATCTCTTTCCGTTCTCTTTCTGAGAACCCCTGAGATGGGTTCTCACCCTGAATCTGTAGCTCTCAGGTTCAATAAACCCCCACAATCCCCATGTGGCCACATATTACTTTTTATGTGGGTGCTGGGGGGTCCTAATTCAGGTCCTTGTCCCTGTGGAGCAAAAGCACTCACCCACTGCACCATCTCCGCAGCCCTGTGGAGCTCCTAAAATACAGCTGGCCTCTAGATAAGCCATTTATCACGCTCGCATAGAAGCACGCACACATTAGCTAAGCAAAATAACAAACGCATAGCCAGACCCAGCAGGTTTCAGTGTTAACTATCCCTGGTAATATTGCTTGCAAACGTCTCACTGTTATAGAAACAGATCAAGAATTTGAGAGAGAACAGATTCAAAGTTTTGTCATACATAATATTTGTCTTCAACTTCTAATAGAAAAATGTTTCTTGGCAAAACGTATTGTGAAAGTATAGACACAAGTCTCTCCACACAAGTGGGCTGGAAAACAAGTTAGCTCATACAACCCAGCTTAAAATTGCTCTTTTCCAAACAAAACAAAAGGACTACCCTCTCCACCCTCCTAACCCCTTTGGTCTGAATTAACATTTTTTTTTTACTATGTAAATTCAATTTACCTCATTTAATCTAAATTTCTTTAAAGCAGCATGTCTCTGTGTGGCCAGAGAACAATCCAGATCCTGGCAGAGGGCAAGGGGGCTGCTAACTCAGTTTTCTCTCCCTTTGCCCCTCCCCCTCACGGCGCTCACCAGCTCCTTGGCTACTTGAGGGACTGTCTTCTTGAAGAGCTGCCCTCCCCACTGCCTCCATCTTTGTGACCTGGTTTTTGGCTTCAGGTCTCCCCCTGACCCCAGCTCAACCTCTCTCTCTCCTCACAGCAACGTTTCTGAGATCTCAAGTTGCCAAAGACCACAAGAGCCTCCGGTTCCACTGTTTTCAGCGGCCTCTGCAACTCTGAATAATTTGCCTCAAAGCTGATTCATAGAGACTCTGGTCGGACAAATCAGGGTTGTACTGTATTTCCGTTACTGCTGGCGGCAACATCTGTTCACAGCAGCAAGACTGGGATGTTGTTGTGTGCGCCTTTGCTACCACTCCGGCTTCACTGGCGGACCACCCTTTCCCTCCAGGGGTCACCTCTCAGAGTTTTCGCGGCAGCCTGGTCCTCTGCAGTAAGAAACTCATAACTAATTACCATGGCTGCAGATCTTAACCTGGCCGGCTGTGCTGAAGAAAGGCAACCCCAGACTCTCCAGTGCGCAGATCTATAATTTATCCTCCTCAAAAAAGTCAATATTGGAGCAAAAAAAATGACATTTAAAAATCATAAAATAAGTAGTCTGGTATTTACCTAGCATGTTCTTTTCCTCTCTTTGCTTTATATGGCAAGTCCCATCTTGTTTACTTTCTTCAGAGAAATAACTCTCCCATTTTGCCTGTGACTTCTAGGTAAGGGACAAAGCCGGGCCACCAAAAAAAGATAACTGAATGGCATAGGGACAGCTCCTGTGGATGCTACCTCAGCAATTTTGATCTTGGAAAATAGGTTAACTTTAAGGCCTGTGCTAAGCAATTTAGTGTTTCTCCCCCTTCATTCTAAAATTGCACTATAAATTTTTATAGCTTAACAGATTAGAGAATAATTAAAACCACATAGCACATGTTAATTACAAACAGCTCACCCGTGGCAAATATACCTTCATCCCATGTCAGGGTGGTGAGAGCATTCCCCTCACCCCGGCACACAGAGGCACCATCAGAAGGTGCCTGTCCCAGGAAGGGCAAACGGAGCACTGAGGCTGAGGTGACAGCTCCTGGGGTCAAGTCCTTCCTGGGCAAACATGAGAACCTAAGTTTGAATCCCAGCACCTACGTAAGCAAAGGTCAGACGTGGAGGGTGTGCCTGTAACCAGAGAGGAGGAGACAGAGGGGTCCCTGAAGCTGGCTGCCAGCTAGTTTACTGGGTTCAGGCAGGGACCTTGTCTTTAAAAGTAAGGTGGAGAATGACAGTAGCAGCTGTCTGGCCATGCACCCATACTCACACATACAACCCTCCCCTGGACACACACGGGACATAGGGTTGTCAGCATGTTTCCATGCACTTCAATGCTAAAATCTGGATTAATCCTACCTGCCATTCAGGGGGAAATATTTCTTAAAGTATTGATCTCCCTGGCAGGCCCAGACGGGATATAAAGGAGGCTATATCCGTGGCTGATTCATAATATTTGGACTTTAGGGGCATTACCAGTGAGGCCCTTTGGCTTCTGTAGAACAAAAATATCAATGATATGGAAGAGGAAGTGGTCTAAGTAAGTAAACCAAGACCGGTAACAAATAGCAAACTGTTAGCTAACTGTGAGGAAGGACAGGCTGCCATGCATTGATCGGATTGGGGAGTTGTACAGATGCTGGAGAACTCTTTATGATTTCCTTTCCTTCAGTAGGATGTGTCAGCATTTTGCTAAGCAAGTCACATGGCAAACTTAGAGTGCTAAAAGCAACACAGAAGAAATAGAAAGAGCAGTGCATGAGTTTAAAGATATTGTTTAGAAAGGGCAGGTGTGTGACTGCGAAATTACAACCAACATGAAATGGCAAAATTCCAGCCCATTATCACTGTGATGGATATTTGTTTTTATCGACTTATTTATTTTCCTAGTTTTATATTTGATATATAATTAATGGGTCTAGTGACAATTTCATGCATATAGCATTTTCTCATTTTTTGTCCCTGTCCTGTACCCACTTCCTCTTGCTGGTTCCCTCTTTCACATTAAATACTCCTTCTTTTTTCATGACATATCTACTGCATTCCCATGCTTGCTCCCTTCTCCTTTTTTTCAGATCTTTTCTTTGCTCTTAGTTCTCTTTCTCAAACATACACCATCTGCTTTCATGTCATACCTGTACATTTAAATCTAGATTCTGCAGATGAGAGAAAACATGCAAATGTTTATCTTTCTGGGTCAGGGTCATTTTCTTTACATGGTGGAATATTTAATCGTGTGGCAGGCGGCAGTGGCCAAACTATAACTTTCAATGTGTTTATTCATGGATGAAGCAACCAAATAAAAATCAAAAGGAACACAACAAAATCAGCATATTTAAAAATATCTTCTATTAAAAAGGGACAGTCTGTTAAAGGACGATGCACACACCGCGAGACCTCAAGCAGAAGCTTCCCTGACGCACCGTGAGAGAAGCATGAGCAGCGTATAGAACACTCAGCCATTTCTTCGTACACCGCATGCAACCTCAGCTTGCCCAGAAGCATCCCTGGGAGCTGCAATCAGCAACAAGATCCCTGGAAGAAGCCCCGCTCTTCACCAACATTTGAAGATCGTGTTCTCCAGCGTACATCTCCATTTCCTCACTGACCCAAGTCACAAGATAGCAAATTCTTAAATTTCTAACAATAGATCGTTCTGGCAAGCATAAAGGCTAAGCTCTATTTGTTCACTGTCTCAACTCTGTGTACCCCATTCACAGTTCAGACCATGCACGGGAACCTGGGCATGAACAGACACAGCTTTGCTCATTCTCCTACTTCTTTAGAATCTGCAGTGATGCACACACTCTGTCCTAGCTAGATTTATAAAGTGGGGTGGGACAGGAACTTGTTCTCTTTCAGTCTGAAGATTTCACAGAGGTAAGAGCTCTCCAGTGGTTTGGCTGCTTTTCTTTTCTGATCTTCAGGTTGAAGCACGATATCTATCTCTGGGTTTTTATTTTTGTGCTATAATTGGCACCCAACATTTGGGCTACAAATTCACTAAAAGCTGTTTTACTGTGACTCTTTGGCCACTGGCAGAGGCCACAGCTGGACATGGGCTCCACACCCTCTTGGCTAGGCTTTCTTTTCTTTTCTTTTTTTTCCTGAGCTTCTGAGCGAGTTTGGAACTTTCCTGTTGTAGCCTCCAGCTGTCACCCATACTCCAGAAGCACCTGGGCTCCTACCACCACAGCACTCATGGGCCCTAGACAGGCTGGTTCTGCCTTCAGGCAGCCCCCATCCATCACACGTGCTTTTTCTGAACAATTCCCGGTGTTTTTGTTTTGTTTTGTTTTTTCCAGATAGCCCTCTCTCACTTTCTCAGCTGTAGGTTGTGCAACCCACTGTGGCTCTCCCTGTGCCCTCATCTTGGGCTACTGCCAAACTAGGTAACTGCTTTGAAATCCAGGCAGGCTCTTACTGTTTTACACAGCAGTAATAAACCTCACATCTTCATCAACATCATTGGTAGATTTGGAAAAACAATTGGGGATTATTAAAGTGAGGAATTAGTTTAAAAAGAGAGAATTTTTCCCACATTAAAAAATGGAAAAACTATTACCATGGAGGTATGATAGTATGCTAGACAGTTTGAAAATGAAACAATTGAATGAGGGAATATCTAACTTAGGTGAGATTTATGTAATGTCAATTTTAAATTTATTAGCTTTATCATTTTTGTCTTGTCTTTTTTTTTGGATCTTTTCGAGACAGGGTTTCTCTGTAGCTTTTGGTTCCTGTCCTGGAACTAGCTCTTGTAGACCAGGCTGGCCTCGAATTCACAGAGATCCGCCTGCCTCTGCCTCCCTCCCGAGTGCTGGGATTAAAGGCGTGCGCCACCACCGCCTGGCCTCATTTTTGTCTTATCACTAAAAAATTGGTTAATGTGAGTGCTAAGATACAGGCCTTAAAAAAACCTAGTAAAACAGATTATAGAAATATTCAAATCCAGACCTAGGAATTTAATGGAGAATCAATTTCAGTGTTACATTATAAGAATAGAGAGGAACAGCCTAAGGTTTTCAGAGTAACCAACTTTAATATATCCAGTAACCTTACAGCAATTGCCAAATGACAGAGGCTCTGTTACAGCTAACTGGACTCTTGTGCCAGTGTTAGATTTAAGGTGATTCAAGGAAGGAATAGTCTCATATGGCATGCATTCACCTTTTGTGAAGCAAATGTTAAACTTGTGGACAGTTTATAATAGATAGAATTGGTTAAAGGTGTTTTAGAGCCTGGTCCACAATTACAATGGAGTGGCTGATTCAAAGAAGAGCATAAGATTTTTTTAAATTATTTTTATTCTTTTTTAATTAAAATTTCCACCTGTCCCCGTTTCCCATTTCCCTCCCCCTCCTCCCAAATATTGCCCCTCCCCCCACTCCCCTTTCCCTATCCCCACTCCTCTTCTCCTCCCCCCACTCCATTCCCCCTCCCTCTCGATACTGAAGAGCAGTCCACATTCCCTGCGGGAAGACCAAGGTCCTCCCACTTCTATCTAGGTCCAGGAAGGTGATCATCCAAACAGGCTAAGCTCCCACAAAGCCAGTTCATGTATTAGGATCGAAACCTAGTGCCATTGTCCTTGGCTTCTCATCAGCCTTCATTGTCCGCCATGTTCAGAGAGTCCAGTTTCAACCCATTCTTATTCAGTCCCAGTCCAGCTGGCCTTGGTGGGCTCCCAATAAATCAGTTCCAATGTCACAGTGGGTGGGTGCACCCCTCGTGGTCCTGACTTCCTTGCTCATGTTCTCCCTCCTTCTGCTCCTCATTTGGACCTTAAGAGCTCAGACCGTTGCTCCAAATTGAGTCTCTGTCTCTATCTCGATCCATCGCCAGATGAAGGTTCTAAGGATATGTAAGATATTCATCAGTATAGGATAGGGTCATTTCAGGTTCCCTCTCCTCAGTTGCCCAAGGTACCAGCTGGGGACATCTCCCTGGACACCTGCAAGCCCCTCTAGAGTCAGGTCTCTTGCCAACCCTAAGATGGCTCCCTTAGTTAGGATATATACTTCGCTGCTCCCGTATCCATCCTTCCTATATCCTAACCATCCCAATCCCTCAAGCTCCTCCCATCCTCCGCTTCTCACGTTTCTCATCCCATTTCCCCTTAGCCCCAAGCCACCTCACCCTCTAGTTCCCAGTTTTTGCCCGGCAATCTTGTCTACTTCCCCTATCCAGGCAGATGACTACACGATTTTCTTTGGGTTCACTTTCTTATTTAGCTTCTCTAGGATCACAAATTATATGCTCAATGTCCTTTATTTATGGCTAGAAACCAATTATGAGTGAGTACATCCCAAGTTCCTCTCTTTGGGTCTTGGATACCTCACTCAGGATAGTATTTTCTATTTCCATCCATTTGCATGCAAAATTCGAGAAGTCATTGTTTTCTACCGCTGAGTAGTACTCTAATATGTATATATTCCACACTTTCTTCATCCATTCCTCCATTGAAGGGCATCTAGGTTGTTTCCAGGTTCTGGCTATTACAAACAATGCTGCTATGAACATAGTTGAACAGATACTTTTGTCATATGATAGGGCATCTCTTGGGTATATTCCCAAGAGTGGTATTACTGGATCTTGGGGTAGGTTGATCTCAAATTTCCTGAGAAATCACCACACTGATTTCCAAAGTGGTTGCACAAGTTTGCATTCCCACCATCAATGGATCAGTGTGCCCCTTCCTCCACAACCTTTCCAGCAAAGGCTATCATTGGTGTTTTTGATTTTAGCCATTCTGACAGGTGTAAGATGGTATCTCAAAGTTGTTTTAATTTGCATTTCCCTTATCGAGCATGACCTTAAGTGTCTTTTGGCCATTTGAATTTCTTTTGTTGAGAATTCTCTGTTCAGTTCAGTGCCCCATTTTTAATTGGGTTAATTAGCATTTTAAAGTCTAGTTTCTTGAGTTCTTTATATATTTTGGAGATCAGACCTTTGTCAGTTGCAGGGTTGGTGAAGATCTTCTCCCAGTCAGTGGGTTGCCTTTTTGTCTTAGTGACAGTGTCCTTTGCTTTACAGAAGCTACTCATTTTCAGGAGGTCCCATTTATTCAATGTTGTCCTTAATGTCTGTGCTGCTGGGGATAAATGGAGGAAGTGATCTCCTGTACCCATATGTTGTAGAGTACTTCCCACTTTTTCTTCTATCAGGTTCAGTGTGTTCAGACTGATATTGAGGTCTTTAATCCATTTGGACTTGAGTTTTGTGCATGGCGATAGATATGGATCTATTTTCATTCTTCTACACGTTGACAACCAGTTCTGCCAGCACCATTTGTTGAGGATATTCTCTTTTTTCCACTGAATACTTTTAGCTCCTTTATCAAAAATCAGGTGTTCATATGTTTGTGGGTTAAAATCAGGGTCTTCTACTCGGTTCCATTGATCGACTTCTCTGTTTTTAGAGCATAAGATTTTTGAACAATGGAGTAAAGGTACAAGTAGAGAAATCTTCCAAGATCAAATTCTTGGAGAAGGAGATTACTATAGAAAAGCAAGTTGTATATGATGACCACACCCTGGATTTATGCCACAAGGCAGCTTTGAATGCTTGGGACAAACATGGAGAAATAGGAAAGAAAATTTAGTCATTTTCTAAAGTTACACAGGGCCTAAAGGAAGCTTTTATGGATTTCTTACAAAGATTGACTTCAGCAGTAAATAGAATGACACAAAATTCAGAAGCTAGACAAATAATAATTGAATCTCTGGCTTTTGAAAATGCCAATTCTTTATGCAAAAAAAATTAATTAGGCCCTTAAAGGCAAAATCAGTACCCATGGAGGAATGGATCCAAGATACAATTAATATTAAATCTCATGACCATTATGATGCATGAATAGGAGAGGTGGTTTCCAGAGGTTTGAGGAAAAAATGAAGTTCAGATGTTACTGTTGTGGCAAACGAGGTCACCTTAAAAGAGATGTATGAAGGGAATTCCTAGAAACAATGTTTTTCTAAGAATAATCCATTCAGAATGCCCTTCCCTCTGAATTATGCAGAAGGTGGGGCAAAGGCAGTCATGAATGTACATTAACAAGGAATAGTCAAGGTAATCCTTTGCCATGGGGAAAGCCCACAGGTATCTCTTGCAGGCCCCCTATGCCACATCCAGTTCAGTATTTTCCTGCCATCATAGAGGAAACTCCTTCCCAGAGCATTAATGAACCTAATACCTATTGTAAGAAATCAAACCACTCTGGAAAATAGAACAGCTATAGAAGAGAGAATAAAAAAATTTAGAAGAAACCACAAAGTGGATATTTTGTCAAACTTCTATAAATGAACAAAGACCAAAATTAAAATTATGAATAAATGATGTTGTCATTGAAGGTCTGATAGACACAGGTGCAGATGTAACAATAATTTTATAGAAACCTGGCATCCAAATTGGCCTTTTCAAGCGTTTAGGGATTGGAATTTTATCTCAGGTAAAGCAGATAGTGAGATGGATTGAATGTATAGAACCAGAAAATGGAGAAGAATATTAAAACCATATATGGCTAACATACCAATAAATTTGTGGGAACATGATTTGTTACAACAATGGAATACTCAGATTAGCATTCCCCCAGTCTTAGAAACAAACCATAAATTAACATATCTTTCTGGGAAAATATTAGAAGGTTTTATAAAGAACAGTCACCAACCATTCAGGTTGTACAAGAAAAGGGCACAACAGCTGCTGATATTTCAAAGGCATCAACAGCCCTAACTTTAAAATGGTTGACAGACAAACCTGCATGTGTTAAGCAATGGCCTTTAACAATAGGGAAACTACATGCTCTAGAATGACTGGCATAGGAGCAGCTAGATGCTTAGCATATTGAAGAATCTACCAACCCTTGGAATTCTCCTGTATTTGTTGTTAAAAAGTAATCTGGAAAATGGAGAATGATAACAAATCTAAGATCTTTTAGTAAGGCAATTCTGTCAATGGGCTCTCTACAGTCTAGAATTCCTTTGCATTTCCTATTACCTAAAGGATGGCCTCTTATAGTTATTGATTTAAATGATTGTTTCTTCACTATACCTTTACAAGAAAAGGGTGAAGAAAAATTTGCGTTAACAGTGCCTATTTATAATAATTCTCAGTCTCATAAGAGATATCAATGGAAGATTCTCCCACTCTGAATATTAAATAACCCCACCCTGTGTCAATATTTTGTAAGTCGGACATTGGAAATGATAAGTAAGCAATTTCCTGAGTCTATAGTTTACCATTACTGGATGACATTTTGCTATGTGATTCAAATGTAGATACTTTAGAAAGAATATTTGAAGAAGAAAATTTTACCTTGTTGGGGATTACAAATTGCTCTGAAAAATACAAAGGGGAGATTCTATTAATTATTTTGGTTAAAAAATAGGGTTACAAAAAATTAAACTCCAAAAGGTGCAAATTAGGATCCATTGATTGCAGACTCTTAATGACTTTCAAAGATTTGTAGGAGACATTTCACATCTATGGCATGGTATTAGGATAAGTCCTGATGACCTGATAAATTTAAGTAAAACCTTAGTTACAAGGACTTAAATAATCCCAGGAAAATATCAGCTGAAGCTGAGAGAGAATTGACATTGATTGAAGAGAAATTACAGAAGGTTTGTGTGGTTCATGTGGATCTGGATCTTAACTGCATTCTGGTCATATTACCCTCCAAAAATATAATGCAGAGGTAAGATATTATCTTAGAATAGATTTTTTACCACATAAACCTAGTAAAAAATTAAAAACTTATGTGGACAAGGTCTCTGAGTTAATTCTAAAAATAACCTTGAGATTTCATCAATTAGCAGGAATAGACCCAGCAGAAATTATAGTTCCTTTTAATAATGATGAAATTGACAAATTATGGGAAGAAAATGATCCCTGGCAAAGAGCATGTAGTAATTTTTTGGGAGATATTAACAACAACTATCCCCGAAGCAAGAGACTTCAACTTATAAAGAAAACTAACTGGATCCTTCCTTATATTGTACAGGACACACCAATAACTGGAGCCCCTACATTCTATACTGATGCAAATAAATCAGGAACGGCAGGTTACAAATCAGAAAATTTTAAGTAAAGTGGATCAAATCCCTTATGATTCTATCCAGAAGTCAAAATTATATGCTATTCTCATGTCACTATGGGATTTTAAAGAACCTTTCAACATAGTTACTGATTCATAACATGCAGAAAGAGTTGTTTTATATATTGAAACCACTGAATTTATACCAGATGATACAGAATTAACTTTACTATTTATTCAGTCACAAGATATAATCAGGAATAAGAATCATCCTATATACATAATACTCATTTGATTCCATACATGTCTGCCAGGTTCTCTAGCAAAAGGTAATGTAGAAATCAATCAATTATTGGTTGGAAATGTAATGAAGGCCCCAGAATTTCATAAAATATAAATTGGGATGAGACAGGAATTCGCTGTCTTTCAGTCCGAAGATTTCTTAGAAGTAGCTCTCCAGTGGTTGGCTGCTTTACTTTTCTGATCTTCAGGTTGAATCCCAATATCTGTCTCTGGATTTTTAATATTTATGCTACAGTTTTATGTCAACTCAACACAAGTTAGAGTCATTAGAGACAAGGGAACCGCAATTGAGAAAATGCCTCTATAATATTGAGCTGTGGGCAACCTTGTAAGGCATTTTCTTAATTGGTGATTGATGTGGAAGGGTCTAGCTCATTGTGGGAGGTGCTACCTCTGGGCTGGGCTGGTAGTCCTGCATTCTATATGGGAGAAGACTAAGCAATTTATGGGAAATAAGCCAGTAAGTAACACCCCTCCATGGATTCTGCATCAGTTTCTGCCTCCAGGTGCCTGTCCAGTTTGGGTTCCTGCCTTGTCTTCTTCCTTCAGTGGACAGTGATTCTGGGTATGTAAGCTAAATAAACCCTTGCCTGCTCAAGATGCTTTGGTTCTCCTGTTTCATCACAGCCATAGTAACCTGAACAAGGACCTGCAGTAAGATCTTTAATCCACAGCATTTTTTTTTCTGCCTACCATAGTCTTCACCTACAGAAACCCTTAAATGTTCCTGTTCAACGTTTCCTGGTCTCCTTTACTAATCTGCATACCCAATTTGTGAGCATTGAACCTAAGACCTTCAGTGCAAAGACACTGAGTATGTGACCTTGCAATGCATTGCTTCCCACCCTAGGCTTAGATCATTCCTTTGACTTGATGTGTGCTGAACGGCCTGCAGCCTGTGAAGGTCGGCATTAAGATCTTGGCTATTTTCTCTTCCTCTGCCTATGTGTTGTACCTATTTACTGAAGTCTCACCTCCTCCAGTCAATTTAAGCTTGTGTCTTGTCTACAGTCTCGTATTGTCATTTGAGAAGAGATGGAGTAAAGTTTAATATGGCACACCAAATTTCTTTATATTGACTGATGTAGCAGTCTTCAGCCTGCCATATTCCTTTTATAATGTTTTCAGTTTCTTATATACTTTTTAAAGATTTAGTGTGAGTGTGTGTGTGTGTGACTGTGTGAGTGTTTGTGAATGTCTACACGGTGGAGTATACAATCCAGTGTGCATACAAAAGCTAGGAGAGGGGACCGCCTCCCTTGAAGCTGGAGTTGCCGGTGTTTTTTGGGATACTCAGCTTGTGGCAAGGGTTTTAGGCTCTGCCCTGGGAGTGGAAGAAGAAGATGCTAAAGAGCATTCTGTCGGTCTATTTTCTTTTGTTATTCAGAACACTTGAGACTGGAAAAGTTGTCTAGAAAGAGATTTACTTTGTCTTGTGGCTCAGGTCAAAGCTGAAGTGGCCCCATCCGGTGAGTATGTGATGCTTCAAATCACAGTGAAAAGTGGACAACCAGTGCCTGCATCTGGACGGGACTCTACCATCTGTTATCATAACTAATTAAATCTGATAAGAGCAGAGCTCACTGGAGGGAGAAACATTAATGCACACATCAGAGGCTCACCTGCGTCAGCAGAACACAGCAGTAGTCACCACAGCCCAGCACAGCTGCATGGACTGGAAAAGTTGCTGCATCAGGGAAAAGCTACCACACACGAGCCTTGGAGACACACGCCAACCATGGGTGACACTGAGGTAAGGTCCTGGCCCCTACTACAGCCTCAGTTCCCAGGAAAACAGGTGAGAGAACTCTACCACCTGACTAAAAACAGGAAGCTTAGATACTGTTTGTGAGGTGCCCTCAGAAGAAAAGGGGAGAACCATGACCCTGGATCATATTCCTCCAGTCCGCAATAAAACTTCTGCAGGTGATATGGGACCCTGCTGTCTTGGGGCACTATATTCCAAATGTCAGCAAGACATCGAGATGAAGATAGCCAGTCTGGAAGTAGAGGATAGGCGGGTAGGAAGACAAGGAGTTGCCGGAGCAACAGAGGGTTGGAAACTGCCCTCAAGCCGGCTGGAACTTCACTTCACAGTAGGCATGGGGACAGTTACTGCATGAAGACAGCTGAGAAATGTTCTCTATGCTTCTTAGTTTTTTTAAACTTAAGAAGGGAGAGACAGAAATTCTGCTTGAGGAGAGAACAAGAATGTCTTGTAACCAGTAAAGACACGAACAACAAATTCTCCAAAGAAACATTTGCTTGTAGCTAGGCAGGACATTTACCTATGTGTTAGTGTGTGTGTTCCTGCCAGCATGCATGTGGGTATTACCACATATGTGTATAAGTGTGTAGAGGCCAGAGGTTGATGTCCTGTTTTGTCCTCCATCACTCTCTTCCTTTTCTTTTCTTTCTTTTGCTCCGCAACCTGTTGTTGACCCTGGAGCTCACAATCCAGCTAGACTGGCCAGCAAGCTCCAGGAAACCTCCTGTCTCTACTCTTCTGGACCAGAATTACAGACATACGCTGCCTTGCTCAGATTGTTTTTCAGATTGATATTTTGCTTTATGTGTCTGAGTGTTTTTCCTGCATATATGTATATATACCATGTGTATGCCTTAGGTCAGAAGAAGGTGAGGAAACCCCTGAACCTGGAGTTACAAACAGCTGTAAACCACCATATGAGTGCTGGGGACTGAACCTAGGTTCTATACAAATGGCTATGAGCACCATATGAGTGCTGGGGACTGAACCTAGGTCTATACAAATGGCTATGAGCACCATATGAGTGCTGGGAACTGAACCTAGGTCTATACAAATGGCTATGAGCACCATATGAGTGCTGGGGACTGAACCTAGGTCTATACAAATGGCTATGAGCACCATATGAGTGCTGGGGACTGAACCTATGTCTGTACAAATGGCTATGAGCACCATATGAGTGCTGGGAACTGAACCTAGGTCTGTACAAATGGCTATGAGCACCATATGAGTGCTGGGGACTGAACCTAGGTCTATACAAATGGCTATGAGCACCATATGAGTGCTGGGGACTGAAGCTAGGTTCTATACAAATGGCTATGAGCACCATATGAGTGCTGGGGACTGAACCTTGGTCTGTACAAGAGCAGTAAGAGGATTATCTCTCCAGCCCCGTTCAGCTTCTTCTTGTTTTTATCTGCATGCTGAGGTTTGAACTCAGGTCCTCACATTTTCACAAAAAAAGGCTTTACTGACTGAGCAATCTGCCACAGTCTTTGAATTTCTTAAGTGCAGAACCCCAGACAAGAACCAAGGTAGCTTTTCTCTTTAGTAAACAGGGAAATAAAAAAATATTTAACATTTATAAAAATAATACTCCATAAAAAGCCTGCCACAGGTCATCCTGTGGTCCTTTATATGATACAAGCCTCCCACAGAGTCTTGGGAAGAGCCCGCTCTACTTGGTCATAGAGAGCCGGAGTTGGGAATTTCAAACCAGAAGCCCCGGAGCTTTCACAGCAACTGAGGTTGGACACGTGCCAGTCTGGGTTCTATGCATGAAGATCTGTTCTCCTTACGGACTATGGGCATGACTGTGTTCAAAACAGACACAGTTCTGCTTCTGCTGAGTCAAAACTTTCATGGAGACAGATGAGTTGATAGGCAGAAAAGGTTGGTATCCTGAGACAAGAATAAACGCAAGGAAGACGATAACCAGAGTGACAGGACAGGTCCAGGACTGGATAGGTCCTGTCTCAAAGGAGGCCCTCGGAAGATTCTGGAACTGAGATGGGAGCAAGGGAAGCCTGCCCTTCCAGGAGTGGAGAAGACAAATTTAGACAGACAGAGCAGTAAGTGCAAAGACAAGTTTTCTTGTCTTGGGACAGAGCAAAGACCACAAGAAGGAGCAACCAGCAGAGACATGGCAAAGGTCAGAGTCACACAGCACACATAGATCATGACAGAAGTGTGGGCTCAGGAAGGGCTCTGTGTGGGTAACTTTCCTCTCTGCTGATGAGGAAGAATTGATCTTGACTTAGGGCTAAGGAATATAGTTCAGCATGGGCGGGGGAGGCAGCTGGTCACACTGCATCACAGTTGGGAAGCTGAGAAGAGACAGGAAGTAGAGCCCAGTCTATAATACCCTAGGAACCACTCCCTTCTTAACTACTCATCCAGCAAAGCTTACCTCCTAAAGACCTCACAACACTCACTAGCCAGGAAACAAGCGCCCAAATGTACAGCCTGTGGGAACTCACATTCAAAGCACACAAGACCTCAAGAGCTAAACTCTTCAAAGGGCCATCCAAGGAAGCCACTCTCAACTCTGGGCAGGGTCAAATGTGCTCTCTGCTGGGACAATCACTTTCCCCTAGCATCCACTCTAGACCTTACTGGGAAAATGTGACTATCAATGATGTTCTCATGGCCGAGGAAGAAATAGAGGGTGTGGGCATAGCAGTCTGCCCCTCACCACTTCACCTGGTCCGCTGTTACCTGCCAACTCTAAACCATCCCCACACTCCCACCTCTGTGGTATCCTGTACATGGCCTGACCCAGAGAACTAAATCCTGACATCCCCGCCCTGGGACTGAAGGAAGTCCAGCCCTTGAGCTGCCTCTGCCTCACTCAGCTGCATTTCCGTACTCATGAGTCTACACGGAAGCTGCTGAGCCACCGCAGATGACAAGACCCCATGATGTCCACCGGGACCTGTAGGACTCATGCTCAGACCCCTGTCATCTCAATTCTACAGTTCCTCAGGTGTGCCAGAGCCCGCCCAGCTCTTGCTTCTATGGAAACGATGGCATGCATGCCTGGCTCCAGTTGCTTCTTTGCAATGATCCTATACCAGATGAGAGAATTTGGTAGGGAACCTTTATGTAAAGTGGAGCATAGTATGCAGTTAAGGGATATACAGTGGAACAGAACCGTGTGCCAATTCCTCCACTATTTACTGCATGAGACCCTGGCAAGAACTTTGACCTTCCCATTTGCTCATCTACACAATATGTAGATATGGTTTCATATATAAATATGGTATTATATGTTCTTATGTAATAAATGGTATTATATGTAGCAAATATGTGAAGTATCTGTCACACTGCCCAAGGACAAAAACTAACTTACATTTCTCTTGTCTTATAATCCCTAGGGTCTATAATCAGAGTCTGACTTTTGTTTATGCCCACACTCATCTTCTTGTTATTATACACACACTATACACCGCCCGGGAATGCGTTCTGTACAGAGGAGACAATGGCCCAGTGCTTGATGCTAACCAACTAGGAAACTCACTGTGCATGCAAAAGGAGGTGAAGAATGAACAATAGGAAGAAGTGATGCCCATTAAGGGCCACTCTGTGCCAGACCCTCCTTTGATGTGGTGCAGCTTTCAACATCAGTCATCAGAACAGCTCCAACAAGTAGGTTTTAGAAAGGCTGTTGGTTTGTTTGTTTTTGCAGTAGAGGAAATTAAGGCATAAAAGTTTGAACAAAGTTACTTGGTTGGTAAGTGGTAAAACTCAGATCTGAATCCCAATAGCTTGGCTCTATGACAGCATTCTTAAGAATTGCGATATTAGCAAGAGCCAAGGTCATTTAATAAAGAGCAAAGTGTCATGGTTCCAAGCCAATAGCATTGTGTCTTCCAGAATCAACATGAAAATTTAAAAAACCATTTGAAAATTTGGCTGAGAAGGAGAGTGTAGGAAAGGAGACAGAAATGCATCCCAGCTGGAGTGGAAAGAAAGTGAGGGGAGAGAGGGAAGCCCAAAGGCTCAGCTATTCTTATTTATGGGGTTAAAGCAGGGAGCAAGGCTTTTACAAATGCATCAGAGGGGAAAAGAGATATCAAGGAGAAAGTAGTCCCATTAATAAATAAGGAAGGCAGCATGAATCGATGAAGATCTTTCAGTGGGAACTCCTCAACTTGCTTTGCAAAACTGGATTCTAAGGAGAAGAGCAAAGAGAAATGTATAAAAAGCCAAGTGAGTCTTTGGTAAAAGCTATCAAAGGAGACAGGTGCCAACTTGAGGAGGTGCTGCTTCCTGAATACCAGAGAACATCAATAGACACAGACAGGCTAAATGCCAACACAGAAGGTCAAATACACATGGCAGAGACTGTCTGGAATGTATAGTGTAGTCTTTCACTCAAGGGTGTGGCTTGCTGCCTAATCAGTCTCCAATGGGGTCCCTCACCCCACCTCTTTGCTTACTTATTAGCTATCTACTTACTAAGAATGGGTAGACTGTTGGTTTGCCTATGAGGAACCCGAAAGTCTTGTGTGAAGTAACATAAATGGGCAAAGTAAGAACCACACAGGACAGACGGAGAGATCAAGAACATGGAAGACTGCCCTGAGGACTGTCTTATGTGTGGGGTGGAAAACACAGTATATCAGTGAACCACAAGGGGCTGTGTGTCTGTGTGGACACAGGCAGTGGAGAGAGAAGATGACAAGACTGGACAGGGCGGAGAGACCCCAGAATGTAAGCTTCTGTACTATACTGAAGACCCTGAATTCCTCTAGGAGGTTACAGGAAACAATGGAAAAATGTTCAATGGGAGAGTGGCTTGACTGTATCTGTCTAGAAAAATAACTTTAATAAACGTGGGAAGATGTGGGTAAAGTGAAAGGCATGGAGGGAAACTATTAAGACAATTCCGGGGGGAGGTTAAAAGAGGGCTTGGCATGGCCATAGGATGAGAAAAAAAGGAGACAATCTGAGACACGTTTAGAAGATCACATCACATGCAGCAGGGAGTTGCATTAAGGCAAAGGCTGGAAATCACTCACTGATTGGCAGTGTTGGCATTTTGTTGCTGGAGGAGTTGTCAGGAACTGGTAGGGAAAGGGATGGAGCAGGCAGAAGCTGAATGTTGGAATTAACGTGTGAAGACAGAAGTCTGGTTGTGTGAGGAAGGGGGAGCGGAAGGACCATGTTTCCCCAGGCAAGGCCTTCCTCGTTTAGCTCTGTGTGGAGAGAAGAGCTGGGAACATGGACATGACTTAGAGGCAGAGTGGTTGTTTTGTACGCGTGAAGTCATGGCTTTGCTCCTGATTCCAGGCAAGGTAAAATCTAAAAGCCAGAGTGTGTACAATAGGGGAAGGCTTAGTGGTGCAGGACGGAAAAGGGAAATTACAGCAGACTGAAGTGGGAATATAGATAGGTTTCTGGCTAGAGGCAGATGAGGTGAAGAAGTGTGCACCCAGTGGCTACCTCTTGACCTATAGAGCAGCATGTGTGGAAATAGGAAAGGTGATGGGAAGACTCAAGATTAACTTACATGACTGAGAAGTCACTGATGATGAAATTAATTTAAAGCTTGTTTAATTCCACCCAAGACTGAGTGAGCTCTGAAAGACAAACTCTGCAATGGGGTCTTTCCCCCTTTTTGAGGAATGTCCCTCCCTGATTTCTCCAACCTTAATGTTTCTTGGGATGCCAGAAACAGCTTCCACTGGTGCTTACTGTGTGGGTGTATGAGTTATGTGGGGGAGCAGCAGTGCTTTTGGTGCACAGTGACACCTGTAGGGGGCCATGAAGGTTAAGTCCCAGCAAAAGAAGGGACATGCTACCAGATTTTCTCACCCAGGAGCTTAAACTAGATGGGAAGTCTCCTGTCTCAGTAAGCCTTCTCCCACACTATACATTCAGGAGTTATTGACAGTTGACATTCTTGACATGTGAGTAGAAGGCAGGAGGAATACAGAAAGAGATGAGAATAGAAATATGGAGGGACGCTAGGCTTTCTTTGCCATACAGGACCATGTCCGTCCTCCCAAGCAGATATCTGTAGTCTCAGCTGCAGAACAAGTTTGAGGCAAACCTAGGCTACATAAGAAAATACCCCCCCAAAGCATAACTGTCTCTCTTACTTTCTCTCTCTCTCTCCCTCTCTCTTCTCTCTCTTTCTCTTCTCTACCTCATACACACACAGACACACAGACACACTGACATACACACACAGAGAAACACATACACGCACACACTCATACACACAGACGCTCATGCATGTACATATACATGCACACACACACACACACAAACACACACTGTTGAGGGGAATAAGAGGGAAAGAGAGGGGAACCCAGAGTCCTGATTTGCTTGTTAATTTTTTTTATTGACATTATTGCTGTTGCGATCTTTTTTTGGGGGGTTGTTTCTGTGACTGGATCTCACTCTGGAGCAGGTATCCTGGACATGCCATGTAACCCAGACTGGCCTTGGAGTCTCTGCCTGGTCCAGTCTCCCAAATGCTGGGAGTATAAGCATCAGCTGCTGTATCCAGCTTAAAAAAGTCTTGGTTTTCATCACATTAGAATCAGCACCCAGTATTCCATGTTAAAGAAAGACTGTTGGATTTTTGCATATTGGAGTACATTTACAGGGCTTAGATGTATTATATTTTAGGTCTTAAATGTTCCCCAAATACTTCTAAATGTGATACTGTTGTGCAGTGGTAAAACCTTTAGAAAATGGGGCATAGTGAGAGAAAGACTGACCTTGACAGGGACGCCCCTTCCTGACTCCCTTTTACTTTCTGAATGCCATGTGGTGGGCAGCTTCTCCTCCCATGACCTCTACCAAAATATTGTGCCTTGCCACAAAGGCGACGGGGCCAAGCAACTACAGACTGAAATCGTGGAAACCCTGAGCTGAATCAAACCTTTCTCCACTTTGTTTACCTTGGGTATTTGTTGCAGTGATGGACAGCTGAGGAATGCAAGCTGCACGGGGTGAAAACAGAAGAGGGTGGTGCACAGAGCTGTAGCGATGAAGGTCTCTCAGTGGTCCGGGTACTACTACTGAGCATGATTCTGAAACCTGCTTGTGCCTGGCCAACACAGACCTCGCCCACCATACTACCGAGCTTCTGTGCTCAGCTGTTCACAGTGAGAAACACAAAGCTAATGTGAATCCAGGAGGGCCATGGTGGGGCCAATAGACTTGGAAAGGGAGGGACCAAGAGATGGAAGGCCTTCTGGAACAGCAGATGTTGAAGGAACATGGAGAGAGCTAGAAGAAGAGAGGACACCATGCAATGGACCAGACGCTGAATGTTGATATTTCAGAAGTGGATCTGCCTTGAGAAGATTGAGTGATGGTTTTTAAAAAGTACCAGAGGAAAGACTTATGAAACAGGATGGCCAGATACATCTGCTACAAAAATACAAAAGCCCCTAGTGGATAGCAGGTGTCAAAGATGAGAAGAGCCTGCAAATTAGAAGCTCAAGGGTGACCTGGGCTCACCAGACAGCAATCAGAAAATAGAAAATTAGAGCTGCAGAATAAACCACAGGATCCTCTTTCCATCTAATTCTCCTTCGTCCCACACTGAGCTGTTTCCTAAGGCCTGTCTGAAAGGAAAGCACCACAATAGAAGCCAACCACACAGGCTGCGGATCTACACCCAGATCCCCTTCCACCACTCCTTACTGTGCTGCTCTGGGAAAGTCACCAGAGCTCTTCAGGCCAGAGCTTCCATATAGGTAAAACTCAAATGCTTTAGAATGGATGAAAAGTAAGCAAGCTCTTAGACAAAATGACGCATTAATAAGTGTTGAAAGCACAAACTCTATTCTGACTTATTAAATTAATTTTCGGAGTAGGAGTTGGAGGGACGGCTCACTGCTCAGGAGCGATTGCTGTTCTTGTAGAGGACCTGAGTTGAGTCTCCAGTGCCCATTAACACGGTAGCACAAAATCATCCACCTCCAACTCAGGAATTCGGATGCCCTCCTTTGGCTTCTGCTGGCACTCACACTCGTGAACAGACATGCACTTGTTCATAATTAAGAATAAATCTCAAAGGGCAGAGTAGAAATGTGAGTTGGTAGAGAGATGAACGAGAATGGATCTGGAAGAGGAAATTGTGAGTCTTTCTGAGAGTGGCCAAGGAGGATGGGATAAACAACATGGAGGCTGGAGGATTATTTTATTTCATTCTTTGGATGTTAGTTTTTATATTACTTCTCCAACTCACTATCTCGAGGGGCTTACAGCAATACAGATGTATTGGCTTACAGATCTTTGGTCAAAAATCCAATATGGGTCTCACTGTGCTAGAAATCAAGATGCCAGCAGGACTGTGTTCCTCTCTGGACACTCTGATTGAGAATCCTTTCCCGTCTTAAACATTAGCTGGTTCCCCATTCCATCTGTCTCCAGTACCAAACTTCTTGGCCTGACCCATCTCCGCTCACCGTGTCTCTGTTCACAGCTGGGAAATGCCGTCCTCTCGGGATCGTCATAAATACAGTCCACCTGCATAAGCAAAACCGATCTTCACATCTCAAGGACCTTAATGACGACATCATCTAAGCGCCCTTTGCCTGTAAAGTCACCATTTACAGTTTCTGGTTATAAATGCGCAGGGCAGGGTGAGGGCTGAGAGAGATGTCTGTCTGTCTGTTTGGGCAAAGCATTGCACCATGGCTTGATTTTCTGCAGACCCTGACTCCTGCTACAGGCTCATCAGTGTGGAGTAGTTGGAGATTTGATGAAGATTCAAGATGAAATGGAGGCACAGGATTGTTCTGATGGATGTGCACTCTTCCTCCAGGCAGAGGGCAGCAGGTCAGCAAAGCAGGATGCAGACTCAGCCCTGGTGTTCACCTCAGGGCGCGTCTTAGACCAGCTGGCTGTAGTGGGCATGAATGTGGGGGCTGAGCACTGACTGCAGAATCAGATGCAGAGGGTATGAAGCCAAAGGTGAGCATGAACTTGCCCTTCCCAGCCGGGGGCCTCTTCTCCAAGAGTACCTTCTGCTGCCCAGAGGTGTGAGCTAGGAGAGAATGTAATGTGTGGAAGACTGACTTGCCCTCCACCTCACCGCTCTGCTCCCACCCCAGTTCCATCGAACTTTGTCCTCGGGAGCTGCTGTCTGGAAAGCGCCTGATGCAAAGACGAAAATTGAGGCAGATGTCAGGCAGCTATAATGCATTCTTTTTCTCGGGAGTATTTTCATCCTAATAGAGAATCAAATATTAGCCCAGGCAAGGAATTGCTAATATTGGACGTTTCATATTGTTATACAAGCTAGAGAACACAAAAAAATGGATCACCAGACACATTTCACATTAAACCAGGGGGTAGACACCTACAACAGTCGTCCCCAAGCAGGAGCAGGTCCTGATCCAAAATAAATAAAAGACGAGGCACCTCACTGCCTGCCACTAACAGTGTCTCTGAAGCTGCGAGTTCCAGCTGCTCTGCCCCCAGCAGGTACTGCCTTGCTATTGAGCAGCACACCAGAACCCTCTCACTTCCGCCTCTCATGTTACTGAGTTAGGAACACTCTGGCCAATTTCCTGTCAAATCTCACCAGAGACGACTGCAGCAGAGGAGGAAGCCCAGTCACAGGCATTGTTTCAAAGCAGACCTGACAACCTACCTGCTAGGGTAGAGGGGAAAGAGGAAGAGGCGGGCATCGGCAGTTGAAGGATTAGAAGCCTTAATAGCTACTCTCCATGTTTAACTTTATGATTCTGTAGTCTTTGAAACATTAATAACCTATTTGATGACATCTGTGGTCCCCAGGCCCCAGCTCCAGGAACGTCAATGCTGAAAAGAGGCCTTTCGGGGAATTGGCAAGCGCGTTTTTTGTTCTTTCCTTTATGACTGCATTCCAGCCTCTGACAGACACAGCAAAAGCCTTTCCATTGCCTGGGCAAGTTTCTCTTCATTGATTGGAACCTTTTATCTGGACACCAGACGTTACGATTCCCCAGCACAGGACTGGACTTGCTGACAACTGAGCAGCATCTGACCATCGGCACACCCCACTGGACCTACCTCCAGTTTCTTCCATTATTGCTGTGAGGAGAAAGAAACTTCCAGAGGAGGTTTTACAGAAACAAACATCTCCAGCCTTACCGTGCAGTGAGGCCATGTCTGTGCTGTGTGCTGAGCTCTGCCACGGAGGAGTCAGGGCTCACTGAGCTGTCTTTAGGATGGTTCTTCAGAGACTTTCTAGAAATAAATGTAACAGTAAGCAGTGGAGAATGAAATGACTAGCCCTGTCTGTATCGCTGCCAACACTTAGGAATAGCCCTAGCTGCCATCAAAGGCTGCCTGCAAAAGGAAACTCCCCTTGTTCAGGGCGTCCGTGTGCCCCATTTAGTCAGTTAGCCCACAGGCACAGCAAGACACATCAGTTAATGACGAGATTCTTACCTCTGCGTCCAAGTGAAAATGAAATGTCCCAGCTCAATGAAAACATAATGGAAAAAACCAACAAAACAAAGTAGAAAGGTACTATGAAATAGTAGAAAATGATAAGGCAGTGATTCTACTCCTGGGGATATATTTCAAAGAACTGATAACAGGTATCTACATAAAAACTGTAGATAGTCAGTGAAGAACATATATAGCTCCAAGGAGGAATTAGCCTGATGCCCATCTACTAATGAGTAGACAAAGAACATACTATAGAACATGACTAGGGCCGCAGAACAAGAAAGAAGCTCTGATCCACATCTCAATGTGGATAAAGTTTGTGGCCACGATGCTAGTTGACAGAAATAAGATGCAGACGACCATGTTATATTATTCCACTCATTTGAAACACCCCAAATAGGCCAATCTATAGAAACAAAGTGAGACGGGGAGAAGTGGGGGAAAGATAATAAATAGGTAGAAGGGGTTCCTAGGCGGAGTAGGAAACTTTCTGGAAACAGGGGTGACAGTCACACAGCTATATGCACATTCTAAAAAGAACACTGAATCGGGCACATTATGGGTTTTTATGGTAAATGAATTTGACCTCAATAACAAAAATTGCTAAACTGTTGTCATACAAGGAATTTCAGGTGAGAAGAGAGATATCAGCAGGTTCCCTCTCTAGCGTCCTGCTATGAAGACATGACATAGTGCCGTACTCAACAAACAGAGCTTGCTCAGTGAGAGACAGACGTGGCGCCTGAGCTCTTAAGTGATATCATCCAATAATGGATATGGATATTAATATGACAATGATATAAATAAGTTCTGAGTTGTAATGGGTGGCTGTGTAGATAGATAAGTTATATAGCAGGTACGTAGATGATAAGTAGATAGATAGATAGATCAGTAGATGATAGATAAATAGATAATAGATGATTGATAGAAAGATGTCAAATAGATAAATGACAGATAGATGACTGGAAGATACACATCCACAAAGAGTAACATACATAGCTCTACTGTATCCTTCAACATAGTTTAATTAATTCTTTCCATTAGGACTCTGGAGCCACCAGTAATATCCTAACATCTGTAGATATTGGGTTTACTCAGCCCTTATACCAACATTATTTCTATTTGAGACTCCTACAACAAAAAACAAAAGGACAGTGAGATCATCTTTATCATCCATGATTGACAGGGCAGCTCAAAATAAGAGGCATCTTTTACCATGACCATCGGCAGAGCAACAAGGGCGACTCTGGTTGATCCCAGGGAAACACACACTGAAGGGTCACTTTAAAGATGAGAGAGCAGACTCTGAGACATGAAGCAGTTTACCCAATTACTGGCAACTTGAATGGCAGACCCGGGACTTGAACTCAGGAATTCTGTTCCTCAGCTTCTGAACACCAACTGCTACTTACTCAAAGGAACATCTCAAAGAAGTAATAGCTGACCATGGGCTAATGAGCTTTTCCTTAAGATACTCCCTGTCTGTGTCTACTGAAGCCTTGGGGAAGAAATCTATATGCCACGTCTAAACAGGAGACTTTATACTGATGGACACTAAATCTCAGAAGTCCAGAAAAACAGACTCTAGTCTGGCAATAGCAGACTCTCATTGCCCCCAACCAAATCATACCTGGGTATGCTAAACCCACTTGTACTTATCTCCCCGCGATGGTTCAACTTCACTGCCAAGTTGACAGGACTTAGAATCACCATAGAAGTGCATATCTGGGTGTGTGTATGTGAATGATTCTAGAAAAGGAAGAGGTAAGTCATCTTGAATGGGGTGAAACCATCCCATGGGCTAGGGACTCAGACTGATTGAAAGAGCAAGCAAATGAAGCACCGTGTACCGATCCTTCTCTGCTTCCTGGATGTTGAATCAAGGTAACCAGCTGCCTCACACTCCTGCCACCACGCCTTCTCCACCATGATGAACAGCACCTCAAACTCTAAGCCAAAATGAGCATTTGCTCCTTTGAGGACTTTCATCAGACATTCTGCCATGACAATGGAAAAATGACTAACATATTCTCTTTAATTCACACGAGTTGCCCGGCTACACAATCACCTTTTGCCACACAGCCACGTCTCTTCCATCATTCGGACCTATTTATAGAAGAAAGCTTTTTTAAAATCCTTGCAGAAGGACTATGTTGTTATTATTCAAAGCTGGTATAGCTCCCATGGACTCCTTTTAGTTACTTGACCTCTAGCTGCTGTAAATGCTGTTTTGAGAGATTGTGGAACCTTCAGGATGTGTGGTCAGCCAGGGGAAATGAGATAATGCAGACATGCCTTGAAAGTTCTTGTCTCTCTCCTTCCTGGTCCAGCTCAAGTGTGAAGAGCATCCCTACCTGCCCCCCTGCCATGGAGCTGTTTCATAATGCCATCAGAATGGACTCATCAGAATGGACTGAGCCCTCTGAGATTATGAGCCAAAATAAACTTTGCTTAAGTTGTTAAACCTTTTCACAACATGCATACACATAACTAATAGAGATGCCAGTAGACTCAGGGCTTAGGCACTAACTTAGATAGCTCTAAAAAGAACCACAACCTCCCTTTCAACTTAGTTCATGATCCTCTAAAATAAAATATGGTCTCCAGGTATTTTTAAATCTAGACTTGAAGACTGGTACTATTTAGTTTCTAAATATCTGACCCATTTCACAAACCAAACAGCCTTGGGCAACGCTTCTCCTGTCTGCTTTCACAGGAGGCCAGGATACTTCCAATTATGGAATGAAAACCCCATCACAGCTACCTATGTTCCACCTCCTTTCTCTTTCCTCTTCCTCGTCTGCTTGTCTGCTTGTGCCCAAGTGACCATGACTCTCTTTTCCTTCTCTCTCACTCATCTTCCATCATTTCTCTTTTTATTATATCTCTCATCTCACAGGAGGAATTATGAGCCCAGCTAAATTAATATTTTAAAATATAAGGGACACCAGAGGCTCTTGAGTATAAATAAATGTATAAAGAAATTCTATATAAATAAATGTGCCTAGCTTGACCCAGTTTCTGAAAGAGCCTTAGATGTGTTCAGCAGTCCTGTGTCTACTGAAACCCTAAGCATTTCTTTCTGGTGAACTTTCTGTCCTATCTTAGCGTATTTGTCTCAAATACTTAAGCATGCTTTTTGAAATAAAATACGTGGAAGAATAAGGGCAAGAGGGAATAAAGTGCCTAATGGGTATAGCATGCCTGTGTATGCCGAACCTGGTTGTGAGATGATCTTTTCATACACTGTAAAGATGTATCTCTCTGCCTAAAGCACCTTCTGATTGCTTTAATAAAGAGCTGAGTGGCCAACATCCAGGCAGGAGAGGATAGGTGGGACTTCCAGGGAGAGAGAGGAACTCAGGGGAAAGATCTGAGATGAGGGTAATTTGCCAGGCAAATGCAGAGGAAGTCAGACTCATAGTACAGAGGAAAGCTAACAAGCCATATGACAGAATGTAGATCAATATAAATGTGTTAATTTTAGTTTTAAGATCCAGTTGGGAACAAGCCTAAGCTAAGGCCAAGCTTTCATATTTAATAAGAAGTCTTCATGTCATTATTTGGGAGCTGGAAGTCCAAGGAAATACATACCCATTACAGAGCTTCACAAAGATTATCATACTTACTCTCATAGTAACTGCATAGGTCAGTGAAAGTATAGGTAGATAGCTACATGAACTATCCCATATAGCAAAGAAAGAAAATATAACCAAAGAAGCCAGACATCTAGTAAAGAAAAGGCAGAGCCCATTGGGGCATTTGACCCCAAGTACAACCCTCATGTGTTTTGCTACAACTATGTCATAGAAAATAAAAAGAAGGATACAGATATGTAGAAGGAATTGAGGGAACAACAAAATAAGGAACAAGAGTGGAGGTGGGAGGGCCAAGAAATAGCAGACAGAACCTCCTCTCTGGGGTTGAAGGGATGGCTCAGCAGTTTAGAGCCCACACTACTCTCTCAGAGGATCCCAGTTCAGCTCCCTGTACCCATGTCAGGTGGCTCATAGTGTAACCTGTAACTCCACCTCCAGGATATCTGACTTCTTCTCTGTGTGGCAGTATTGGCTAGTTTTATGTCAACTTGACACAATCTGGAGTCATCAGAGAGGAAGGAACCCCAGTTGATAAAATGTTTTCATAAGATCAGGCTGTAAGCAAGCCTGTAGAGAATGTTCTTAATTAGTGATTGATTAAGGACAGTCCATTGTGGGTGTGGCATCCTGGGGCTGATGGTCCTGGTTTCTATAAGAAAGCAGTCTGAGCAAGCCATGAGAAGCAAGCCAGCAAGCAACACCCCTCTACGGCCTCTGCATCAGCTCTTGCCTCCAAGATCCTGCCCTGTTTGAGTTCTTGTCTTGGTTTCCATCATGACAAACAGTGTTGCTGAAGCATAAGTCAAATACACAAACCCCTACCCCCCCCCAAGTTGATCTTGGTCAAGGTGATTCATCACAGCAATAGTAATTCTAGCTAGGACAGTGGCAGACACCCATACACAGATACACATGCATACACATACATAAAAATCAATTAATCATAGAAAGCAAGCACTGTTCCTGGGCAGATAGAAAACCTTCAGCTAGAGCTTTAGAAGGAGCATGCCAGGGTATGACAAACAGGAAGTAGAATGTTGTCTGAGTAAGGGTTCTGTTCTTCTAGACGCTTTCCCAGGAACACAGCAAGCTTCTTCTGTATCTGGGAGCCTCACTCATCAGAGTCAATCAATGACAGATTAAAAATGCAGCAGGCCCATGCGGACACTTAATATGTACGAACATTTTTGACATCAAGGACATCACTATTCTTTCTCTGAACAACCCAGTGTAAAAGGTATCATATGACAATTCCATTGTATTAGGTTGGAACCTAGGGGTGCTCTCTGACTTCATTGACCTCCACTATCCTGTTTAATCCATTTTTAAGACTTCATATTAATAATGCTAGTCTTTATAACCATTATTACTACTTTCACAATTTTTTTCAGGAATGGATTCACTCATAATTTCACCAACCTTTCTCCACACGCTCTTATTCTTGCATCAGTAGTTACACACACACACACACACACACACACACACGATGATCCTCACAGCTACCTGTGTTTGTAACACTAGATATTCCACCATCATCTTCTTGGTCTACTCTAAGATCTTAGACTAAAGAGAGGGCTTTCTCCCTGGAAGGCTATGGGAGAGGAAGGACAGGTACTTCGAGATCTGAGTTGTCTCTAGGATACCATTAATCATGATAAGGCTAACAAGAGCCAGATAATAAGTTATTTGAGTCTGAGAATCTCTTTGGCCGCTGCCTAAGGAGCTGCTAGTGTCCCCTTTTATCAGGCCATCCATGTGGATTACGAGAAAGTGCCTCAGTGGACATTTTAGCCGTACAAAAGCCAGGCAACGCGAATCTGCTGAAATAAAGATGTTCCAAGATGCAATTGCTGCAAGCAACAAAAGAACAGGGCAAAATAATGTCAAGGGAGACCTTAGTGCCTGCAAATGCACTTTAGCTGTGGGCTGAGGACATTGATCTGGGCTCTATTCCCTATCGGTCCTTGCACTGGCTCTGAGCTTCTGTGCTTCATGGTCGGAGAGTTTGAGACCGACAGACCCATGCTTCTGAGAATGTTTTGGATCTGAGATGAGAGTAAGTAGCAGAAGCTGCGTGAAGGAGGTTGAGATTCTAAACATAGCAATTTTCTTAGACCCAAAGGACAGAGTGTAGGTAGAGCGGCAGACTGCTCTGCCCTCCTTGTGTGACCCACCTGGCGGAGATCCCTGTCTCTAAGAGCACTGAGAAAATGATAGGAAAATAGAAAAAGCAAGCTTATCCCACCCCTATGATATAGCGGGGAGGGTTATCTAAGGATGGATCTGGCTGTTCCATGGATCAGCTGTGTGAGCTAAGACTTCATTTGACCATCTCTACACTGGGGTCTCCAGAGAGTGCCACAAAGAAGCTTGATGTTTAAAGCTCCATTAACTCAATTACCAAAGTCTTGTGTTTCTCTTCAGTTTTGCCTCCAGCCCCCTTACCTCATACACGCTCAAACCTTAGACCTCTGGAAGTCCTCATGACCTCAGTGGCCACCGTGAGCTGTCCTTGAGTGGTCTGCAGACCCTATATCCTTCCAAAGGTAACAGGACAGAAGAAACATAGAAAGACTATGCAGACTCAAGATTGTAAGTCATCTGTGGGGTCCGCACTTTATATAAGGATTTCTTAAACTCTTCTACTCTCAATGATTTCTCACTCTATATTTTTTTAAAAAATTTTAAAATGTATGCCTGTGTGTGTGCCTATGTGAGTTTTTGTGAACCGTGAGTGTGCAGGTACCCACAGAGGCCAGGAGACAGACTTGTATCCCTGCAAACTACAGTGACAGCTATTGTTAGCTACCAGTATGGGCACTGGAAACTGAATCTGAGTCTTCAGCATGATCAGTCGTCTCAACTACTGAGTCATCTCTCCAGGCTCTACTCAGTAAGTTTACATGACTATAAGCATATTATAAAATACAAGAAAAAGAAAGAATTTACTAATACTAAACAATAAAGAAAACTTTTTCAAACATTTTAAATACATATAATTTGTGGAAATTTGCATAGTAATGAGATGGATAGACTAGTTTATTTTGTATAAAAAGCTAAATCTTGCTGAATATTTGATATTGCAGTATGTGGGAGTTGATCAGCATATTAGCTGATTTTATGATAGTCAACGCTGAGAGCACTGACTCACCTAAATACAGAGTGACACAGAAAGACAGAACTATGTTTAAGACCACGAAAGAAATGACTGAGAATTCTGTCCTAGGCCCAAGTCTAAACTCATTTAATACATTTTTATGAAGCTCAAGTCAACAAAAAAAAAAAAGCATCAGCTTTAAAAATCAAACACTCAAATGCTCTCCTGCCCAAAGATCCACTCATATGACGCTTCCCTGAAACGATGGTAGGGATCGCATAAACATCCTCGTTTTCTACGGGCAAACCGTTCTTTCTTTCTTTCCTTTTTTTATTTTTTGAGACAGGATTTCTCTGTAGCTTTGGAGCCTGTCCTCGAACTTGCTCTGTAGACCAGGCTGGCCTCGAACTCACAAGGATCTACCTGCCTCTGCCTTCCAAGTGCTGGGATTAAAGGCATGTGCCACCACTGCACAGCTGGCAAGCCGTTGTTTCTATAAGAGCAGAAAGTATTATACCTACACTTAAAAACCTACAGGTCATAACATACAGGAGTCTCAGATGTGAGCCCGGTGTTTCGGGCAGTGTGTGCACTATCTGAGTAACAGTGCACACACCACAAAGTGTTCACATTGTGTGTACACAATGAGGCCGCAGTGAAGTCACAGTGTGCAACACAGGCGACAACTGCCAGAAGCCTTTCATGGTTGCCTGTGTGTGTGTGCACGCGTGAGTGTGTGTGTGTGTGTATGTGTGTGCTTGTGTGTTTTAGAGTCTCCAAACTCCACCATGTGGGTTCTGTACCCACGGTTAAGAATCTGGACTTTAAATGCTACCACAGAACAAGTGAATGAAACATTGGGAACTAAGTACCTGATTGTTTAAGAAGAAAGTTTCAGAGCTATGTAATTTGGTCTTTAAAAGCTTCTATATCTTCATGAACCAAGAAATTTAGAAATATCCTTTCCTTATATGCAAGTGGAATGGAAGCCATTTCTAGTAATGAAAGCTAATCTCCAGATTTTTCATGGCTCTTATCCAAACCACACTGCTAGGAAATAGGTGAACTCTAACTCAGATCTCCAAATCCACACTCCTGTAAACAGTATTTTTCACTTTCCTTCCCCATGTTCTGTTTGCATTTCTGACTTCACCTGTATCGTATGCTGAGATGTCTGAAACAGTCTGCTGCTCTGTTCCAGTATAGCATCTTGCTTTTCACTTAATACTTAGCAAATTAATTAGATAGGTCTTGTCCTGTATTTACAGAATGGGTAAGGCTAAGATGAGTGGGAGCTTGATAGGGCTCCCCAAACTTTCAGCACAAATCAGAATTATCCAGACTCCTAGAGTGCATATTCCCAATTCACGTGTTCTTGGTCTCAATTAAAATCCCAGCCAAATCCAGTGATATCTAGTCCCTCTTCAGACCGTTCCCTTAAGCACTGTGCCCAAACTTTCCCTAGCTTATCTGACCCTTCCTGAGACCCCTTCCATGCCACTCAACACTCCCAATCCCACACACGGTGAAGTATTTTGTCCAGCTGGTTTTCAGGCTTCACGAACGTCACTCTATTTTGTGAATGCCCCCAGTAAGAAGCCTCTGAGCTTCACACCATTTTGCCTGAGTTTCTTCTAAGACATGTTGAAGTTTATGCTTGTCCCCTCCCTGAGCTACATACAAGCTTCTTTGTGGAAGAGGAGGAAATCAGAATCCTTGTACACCTCAAGTGGAGACTCGAAGCCCTTCTGTAGACAGATAGGCCATTGCTTGCCCTTAAAGCACTCACAGGTGAGTACCTCTCGAGGCACTGCCTTCAGCTGATGGGAATGCTTTCCCCCCTGAAAAGGGAAAATCAGTGCAGGATAGAGGATGACAGACCCCTTAGGCTCAGAATGTTTTTGAAGGGTCTTCCTTCCAGCCAGCTGGGCCCTCTGTCACAGACCAACTCATCTCTCAGCTAAATCTCAGCCTCTCTCTCTCTCTCTCTCTCTCTCTCTCTCTCTCTCTCTCTCTCTCTCTCTCTTCCTCCTACCAATATGTATTTGAACATCAGTCTCAGAATTTGAGTCTGTTTCTTAGAATAAATAATCAATCACCTGCCCTTGTCCGGCAACAGCAATTATGGTAGTAAATAAATACTTCATAAGAAAACAGCTAAAATCTGGGCGGTGGTGGCGCACGCCTTTAATCCCAGCACTCGGGAGGCAGAGGCAGGCAGATCTCTGTGAGTTCAAGGCCAGCCTGGACTACAAGAGCTAGTTCCAGGACAGGAACCAAAAACTACGGAAGAACCCTGTCTCGAATATCCAAAAAAAAAAAAAAAGCTAAAGGTTTTGAGACTCCGAGGTGTGAACACAATAGCTTACATTGTTTAAAACGTCCTCTAATCAATGCTGCGCTCAGCACCTGGATCAGCAGGTGTCTCCAAATACTTTGATAGCTAAGGAAGACCTGGAGCAGCATTTAAGTCTCTGTAGATACAGCAATTGCTCAGCCACCACCCAGTTTCCACTCAGCCTGCCTGCCTCCATTCTAAGCAGAGGGTCTGTACGAACAAAACAGGGGCTCTTACTTTCACATTGAATTAAAAATGATACTTTCTCTTCAACTTCCTCTACTTTTTAGGGAAGGGGTTACCTGATGTTCAGATGTATAGAACTCAGCAAGATATTCTGGTCTTCCTCAGCAACCAGAATCATGCCCTGCAAGGCCCCGTGTCTAGAGGATGCATGCTAACCTTGAGTATCTTCTTAAAATGATTTTTATGGATGCAGTCTATCAGGCCATGTCACCTCCCGATGGCCTTTTTGCAGAACAGGACCCTTATCCTGATTTTTTTTTTTCAGAGAGGGAAAACCCATTTCCAAACCTGGGTTCTAAACTCTGTGCCAGGCTTTTTACAACATGAAGGAGCTGTTGCTAGCTGATTTGCTTGGTGTGATGTATGAAGCTCCCGTAATTCTTCACTGTGGAGCGGTAGCATCTTTACTGAATCTCTGCCTACTTCTACTGCTACATGATCTGCCAGATCTGAGGCAGGTCTACCTACAGGAAACTGCTCTGTGGGTCTCCAACACAGACGTGTTCAGCCCCTCTGCCGGCTAATGAGGCAGTCCAGAGACCGAAGAACACAGATAACCTCCAAAGCAGAGACCTGGCGTGCTGACCCCAAGGGGGCAGCAACATGTGGCTGGCTGCGATGTTTGTTCAAAACAACTTCCCATTAATATGGATCCTGTGCCACCTGAACGGAAGGGCAGAACTCCTATGGCGTTTCCAGGTTGCTTTTTTCATCTATCTTCAAAATGAACCGTACTCCCATCTTAATGAAAACGCTACTCAATTACTATGGTTTTATTAACAAGACAAGTGTAGCTATTTAGTGTGTAACAATGCAAGAGTTATAATTCCAAGGGGATTGTCAGATGCTAATTCCAAATTCAGAACGCAAAACAAATTTTTATTAGCCTTCTCCCTGCAAAGGATACCTCAGCTCTGTGCTGCAATAATATTTGGATTTGATGCCTGCTTCATTAAAGTCTTAAAACTTTCCATCATTGCCAGAACATTATAAGTGCATGAAGAATCTGACAATTCAAAATAGTTTAAACCAAACCTCCATCTTGTTTTCTGTTTTCATGAAGTCAGTAGAACCAACCGTGTACAATGTGCCCAAGTTACCTCTAATCTTTTATTTGAATTGTAGAGTCATGGAAATTAGACTAAGGACCTTCAAACCCTTTGCAGGTTCCCTGTCTGTGTGTTAGACCTGAGTGTAGAACACAGGGGAGTTTTTAGTTGAACTCGGGGTTGAAAATGTAAATGTCACTACACCGGATTTTAAAGAACCGAATGTGAATCTTAACTATCAAAATGGGAGCTTTCTGTCAATGAGAATGACTTTGAGGATATATAATCAGAGAATCCACAAAGATACAGTAAATGGATATTTGTCCAAAGACATTAGGATAAACAGAAATGAAGCCACTTCCTGCTTTTACCCCAGTGAGTTTTAATGTGTTTAGTATACAAGTAACAAAAAGCAGATTCTGTTCTATATTATCAAAAGTCCTTAACAGCACATGTGTAGAGGAATATGCTAGGGATATTGAGATATAAGAAATGATCAAAAATATATACAATAGGCCTTATGGAAGTTATAATTAAAGTGGGGCCATGATCATAAATAGCTACAGCCATACATCATAGAATCTAAACAGGAAACCAAGACCATGTCTCTTTTTTTCTAGATAGGGTTTTTCTATGTAGCTCTGGTTGTTCTGGAACTTGATCTGTAGATCAGGCTGCCTCTGCCTCCTGAGTGCTGGAATTAAAGGTGTATGCCACGACCACCAGCCTCCAAGACACATCTTAACTAGGGGTTTATTATATGTTTGTCTGGAAATCAGTCAGGATCAGTGAGATGGCTCAACGGTAAAGGAACTTGCTGCCAAGCCTGAAAACCAGGGAACCTCATGGTAGAAGGAAAGAATCAATATCTTAATGCCGTCTTCTCATCTCTGTATTTGTGCTGTGACACATGTGCACACAAATAAATAATGAGCAAATGTAATTTAAAAACTTGAAGAGTCAGCCGGGTAGTAGTGGTGCATGTCTTTAATCCCAGCACTTAGGAGGCAGAGGCAGGCAGATCTTTGTGAGTTTGAGGCCATCTTGGTCTACAAAGCAAGTTCCAAGACAGTCAGGACTGTTACACAGAGAAACCCTGTCTCGAAAAAACCAAAAGTAAGTAAGAAAGTAAGTAAGTAAATAAATAAATAATAAATAAATAAAAAACACTTTAAAAATTGAAGAGTCAATCTGAGAAATGTGGATGCTCAAGAATATTGGAAACTTTGGAAGAATCCAGTAGTTTAGAGATAAAACAGTTAGAAACATCCAGATCTGCTTGCTTCCCAAAAACCTTTTCGGCAATACAGTGTAGAAATAAATAATCGCTGTTTGGAAACTAAGCAGTAATTTTGGTTTCTATGAGAAACTGCAAGAAGCTGTATAGGAAGGGATGATACTTGATTTGGTCTTGAAGGATTTGGCAAAGAGTAGTTAAGAACTGTGAGGACAAAGTCCTCAAGCTTTGGGTATCTTCGTGCACAATGGCCCTCACTGTGTCCCTTTTCCTCAAGGGGCTGCGACGGCACAGGTGGTAAATCACTTCCTAAATTGTGAGGACCTGAGTTTGGATTCTCGGAATCCAAGTAGAGACAGGTACACAACGCACATCTGTAGTCCTGGTGCTGCTATCGTGACATGGGCGGTGGAGACAGGTGAGCCCTGGAAAATCAAGGACCAGATAGCCTGGCATGGAAGCAATGAACAAGAGACCCTATCTCAAGGAGAGGGATGAGGGCTAACACACAAGGTTTTTCTTTCACCTCCATATGTGTGCCTGCGTGCAAACACATGTGCACACACACGCGCGCACACACACTTAAAATCATCATTTATGCATGAATACTTAGCAAAGCTCTCTCTGTACTAAATAGAAAATACCACATAAAGCCAACATTACTGATCTGCTTCAGTTTCTCTTCTGAATGACCTTCATCTGAAAAGTCAGCTGTTTGCTCTCACCATAGCAACCTGGGCTAGCCATAGTCACTCTGGATTGGAGCTCCAACACCTGGGCTTTCGGTGCGTCCTAGAAAATTCAATTTTCTCTGTATCATATTTGAAGCCATGAAGGACTCTTTGTCCAGCTCATTCTCTATCTAGTTCCGGACATAAATTCTTGTCATTCCTTCCTGATGTCCCCTTTGAACACCTTTCTTCAGAAACCTGTAGAATTTATTGTGATGAGTACTATAAAAGGATTTGATGAAGAAGTGGAGTTAACTTGTAAATCCTTGGAGACAGAGGGCTTTCTTATTTAATGGCGGTGTAGGGTTCCTAGTGCTATTGCCTGAACATGTGTTTGATATCAGCTTTTAAATTAGTGGATTAAACTTCACTGTTGAAGGGGATTGATTAGTCAAGGCATCTCATAAAAGACTGTACAGGATGTACTTTGTCAGACGGGCTCAGCGCTTTGTACATGCTGAACAGTTATCAGGATGATAAGCAGCAGTGTAAGAATATCTTAGGGTCTGTGAAGCTGTTTTGGCTCACCCACATGTCGAAGAGCCTCATAAAGTTGATTGACGTTTTCTGCCTGCCGCTGAGCGGAAAGCCCTCATCTCACACTCCAGTTTATGGGTCCTGACCCCACATTCCACTGATGACCTGGAAGGTAGCCAGCACTGATAATCCCTCTAAGAACTCCCCTCGGAGACAGGCAGGCAAGTAGAGGGGTGCTCCTGAGCCAGCTGGGACAAGCTGGTACCTTCCGTCAACGTCCCCAGGTTCAATCACGATGTATGTGACAGACAACAGCTCTAATCTCTTCAGGAACACCCCAGAACACAGAGTCATCTGTGCTTCTAGGCTGGATTTTGCAGAAAACGGGAGATGGCACCCAACCCCCTCTGGCATGCCAAGAGTGTGGCTGGTCTATGTGATACCCAGGCTGCTGGCACACTCTGGTTTTCAATGGGACCACCAACAGAAGCTGGTGAATGGTACCCTGGCTCTCTTGGGGGGGGGGGTGCAATCTGCATTACAATGTGTGCTCTGAGCTTTGAGGAAGGCTCTCACTGTAGCCCAACACTTTGTACAAGATGCCACTGGGCACTGAAGCCAGTGTCCCTAAGATATGTGGCATTGCCTCTACCCATAGGTATGAAGTCCAGAAGCCTGCCTCACGCACAGAATGAGAAAGCTGGACATCCTCCTTCCCCTAAGGAAGGTCCCCCAAAGTGCCCAAGGAGTTGCATGCCCCATTTGTAAAAATGGAAGACACCTTGCTAATTGACAGTGCCACGAATGGTGTGGCAGTTTAAATCACCTTGGCATTAATTGCCTGGACAGGTTGTTCACTCAAATTGCCCTGGCTCGCTAATAACCTGAACGGGCTGGTGTTTTAAATGACCATGGCACTAATGGCCCAGGCTGGCTGCTATCTCACATCGTCCTGGCACTAATGGCCTGGAAAGGGGGCTTGCTTTGCAGATTAACGAGTGTCCTCCAAATGGCAAAGGATTACGGAAAAAGAAAGAAAAAAACAAGCATTTGCAAGGGAAATAAGAAAGGAGTTTTCTTTCTCCCTCTCTCAGCTTAAGGTGCTCTTTGAGCGCGTCTTCTTTGTGCGCCATCCCTTCATCTTCTACACTCAGCCCAACCACACTATGGTTTTTGTTTTGTTTTGTTTCTTTTTAGTTTTAAAAAAAGCAGGTACAAGTCACTGAAGAGGGAACAACGCCCTCCTAGCACAAGCCACTCTGACAGTTTCCCATCATCCCTAGCCCCCATTCCCATGCACCCCCACGTCTTTTGAGGACTGATCAGTTTATTGACTGATTAATTTATTTGTTATCTTCTATCTGCGAGACTCCTGTTGAGTCCTTGGAGCTGCCTGACCTGCAAGATCGCCCACCTCTGTCCTCCCAAACTGAGGCATTTACAGAAAACTGCGCAGCATGTGGCTTGGAGGCTGTGAGCATCTCAGGGAGGGATGAACTGGAGATGAGCCAGGAGGAGAAGGGAGGGTGACTATCTCAGGACAAAAGGTGGGGGAGGAGAAGATGCACAGAAGTAGAAGGAATGAAAAGCAAAGCTACGAGCTCACAGCTCAAGGCAGAGGTGGTGAGAGGGAAGCCCAGAAAGGGAGCCCCCACGATGCCTGGGCAGGGCGAGGGCTGAGCACACGGGGTTTGAGAATGAGAAACGGGCTGCCTCTGGTTGTTTCTTGTTGATGGCAGGCATCTGCTACACTCTGCAGAGCTTTCTAAGAGGGACACATTAGAGGGAGATGGGCCTGAGGACGTGACCACTGTGAAAGAGAAAGGTTTCTGTGCTCATTTCTGCCAGTTATGTCTCATCCACCCATTGCTTATAGACACACAGAACAAACAGCATTCGAGGCAATCTCGTGCACACGACAATAGGAACCGGAAGTCGTCCTCAGGGGTGGATTGGAGGGAGGATTTGTTTTTCTGTTTTCTTTTCTTTTCTCTTTTTTCCTTCCTTTTCCTGTGTTATTAGACAATAAAAAGAGAAGTGGTTTTGAAAAGGATTGCATACACACACAAAGTTAACGGATTTTGGACATTAGAATTCCAACATAACAATGGGTTTTGACAAGTGAAAACAGAAACTTAGACCGTCTGTCCCCACCCCACCCCACTTCCTTTTTTTCACATGTGCAGGGCTGAATAAATGGAGAGTGGATGGATTTTGAAAGGCAAACGACTTTCATGGAGCATAACTGAGAAGCCACCACTGGCAAAGCCCCGTATGAGGCACTGAAGGCTCTGGAAATGTGAAGGAGTGTGATCCTTGCTGTCAAGGACTGTAATGTCCTAAGCTGGGTGACAATCACTCCACAGTGTCTTTCCAAGCTCCCTGACTTGAGACTTGGTCTCAATGGCCAGCCTTTCCAAAATACACACAAACAGTTTGGAGCAAAGGTGACGGCTTTGAAAGGGAAACTTGCTGTTTCGTCCAACACTCAGCAGACAGCGCGCCAGCTAAGTGTAGGGCGCCTTGCTGGGCACAGTCGGGGTCTAAGATATCGAGACACAGACCCTGACCTCTAAGACTTTACCTGGGAACATCCAAAGCCCCTTGATGTCTGAGGAAGGGCATAGCAACCTCAGTCCTTTTTGTTAAAATACACTCCAGGGGACTGTCTTTTATCTTACATAATGCTATTTAACAAAGACTTAAGATGGAGTTAGGACCAGAAAGGAGTCTGGAACTCCCATGATCTCATACCCCAAGGAACTGAACAGGGGCCTAAGGCCACACAGTTGGTGGCAAACCCTGAACTGAGCCTTAGGTCAACCCTCTTCCCCACCTGTGCTTGCTCACGTGATCTGTCTCTGGTATCACCAGAAGCAACAAAGCTAAGGCAAACTTTAAAAGTAGACAGTATGAGGAATATCACAGGGATAAGCTGAGAAAATCTAGCCAGGCACGGCTAGGCCTGTCTGCAGGAAAAATAGATTTACAGCTGTCTCACCATGGGCATCGTTGTCAGATGTATGTGTAACACCTGCCTGCCCCATCCCCAGCCACCCCAGAGTGTATAGTGAATCATGGTCCTTATACCAGCTATAAGGAGCTAGCCCTGCCTCTTTTTTTTCTTCTTCCATGTTTCACATTTCCAATCATCTCCATCTCTTCCAAGAATCCTTCCCCTGTAGGCGACACCAGTGCATTTAAGATGAAGAGCCTGTAACTATGAGGGACCTGTAACTATGAGGGAGCTGGTTCTCTGCAGTTGTCTGCCGACCCATCCACACATCACACTGTGGCTTCAGCATCTGTGTTCTACTCCCACCCCACCCCCCGAAATCCCCCAAAGAAACAACCCATAAGTTTTAAACCTCACACCATTTTGAGGGGTGTTAAGATCTCAGGCAGGCCAGGATGAATCCTGTCCAGCAGATCCCCACTGGGACTGCTCTCTGCCCTTAAGGTAGCATCCATCTTGGTCATCACATGGGTGACTGTGCTTCTGTTCAGCTCACTTTTTTTACTAACTGCCCCAAAGCGTCTAGTGGCAGTGCAGATGTACTCAAGAGACACTGGGAAATGCTTAACTTACATGCAAATTCTTGATGTAACTAAGAACAAGACAGGCAGAAGTGGAGGTGGCTAGGATGCAAAACAGGACAGACCTTTCTAATTACAGAGAACGGAAGTTCATGGCTGTTTCATTTCATGTCTTCAAATTTGAAAGTTGAGTTCACAAAAGTGCTTACTTGAGATGAAAGGCATGAAGTTTATGCATGGAGGACCTGAGAAAAATCAACCGACGGTGGGGTGGTCTAGAAAGTACTGGGATTCTGGGCGAATCACACTGTGTACAGGTGCATGTGCACCATACTTTATAAAGTACTCTTCGGTGACTTACAGCTGCTCCAAGAGCATCAGGGTGGGTGTCGCTGCCAGTTTTACAGACGGTGCAATTGAGGCTCGGGATGGAGGACTTTCTTCCGTTTGGGTCCATGCTCTTGTCCTGGTTCCCTGCCACACTCTTCCTCTTTGAATGCATAGGGCTGTTTTCTGCACTGTAATGTATTCTGTCTTTTTCTCAAGTATTTTATCGCCAAAGCTAAACAGAAAGCATGAAATAAAAATCTTTCATATCCCCAATAATAACTGAAAAAAGCACAGGCATAAATCACTTCATATTCAAAAGGTACTAATATATGCAAAGAAAGCAAAAGCAATAGCGGAGAAACACAAGGGTCAGCAAATAGTCCAAAAAGCTTGGAATTTGGAGCCTGCAGCTTTATTTGAATGTATCTTTATGTCTTGTGTAAGCAATCCAACTGCACTGTAAAATAATCAGTTCTTCAGGATACACAGAAAGGCATGCTCAATTGAACTTTCCATATGGGAAACTTGGAAAGATCTCCCCCTAAGCAGAAAGGAATGCTCGGGAAAGACAGTTTCAGAAATGACGATGGCCACATGGAAACTATCGAGATGTCGGGCCATGCCAATCTGCTGTCTTTCCCAGTTGGTTTGGTTTATTAGTGAAGTGTTTGTAGGACTTTCAAAAGAAAAGTTTATAGTACTTCTCGGTGATGGGCTCTGTAAGCCCCCCAGAGTGACTTCTGCACGATCATATTAGCTTTTGTGATAAATATTGCCATGAAACCAGTAATTAGCATCTAATGATCCTGCATTTTTCATCAGCTGTGAAGCCATAAACAAATTTGGCTCATTGGCAAACTCTTTTTGACACAAATACCTGAGATAAGAAAAAAAAATGCAAAACTCTTGTGGTGCCTCAGGCCATAGAAACCTGGCAACAATATTACAGGTTTTCTCACTGGGCACAGGGCAATTTATACTAATATTTTAGCTCTCTCCAAAACTGTGACTGTAAGCATTGCTGGTCATGCTAGTGAGGGAAGCGTTTTCTGACTTAACCCCAAAGAAAGAAACAAGTGGATTGTAAAATGTTACCTTAACCTTTATAGAAGAAGAAATCTGAGCCTGCAGAGGTGGTTAAGAATTGCTGCTCTTCCGGAGGACTCGGTTTGATTCCCAGTATCCAGTAGGGCTCCTTATAACCTGTAATTCTAGTTACAGCGGATCCAACACCCTCTTCTGGCCTCTTTGTGTATATAACCTGAACACATGTGATATATGCATATACTCAGGCACACATGCGCTTGTGCAAGTGTGTGTGCACACACACAATCAATGAGTAAATGAGTAAATCTTTCAAAAATAAGAAAGCAAAACCAATAAGCAGTGAGCCCTATAAAATTAAGGAAAGATTTAATCTGATTAATTGGGATCTAAAACAACATGAAAAAGACTTGTAAAAGTTTAATCATTTATGGTTTTTTTTCTCTCTCTTTTTTTTTTTTTCTTTTTGGAGCCTGTCCTGGAACTAGCTCTTGTAGACCAGGCTGGTCTCGAACTCACAGAGATCCTCCTGCCTCTGCCTCCCAAGTGCTGGGATTAAAGGCGTGCGCCACCACCACCCAGCAATCACTTATGTTTTTAACTGATATCTGTAGAGCTGTGGTCATTTGAATGAGAATAGCCTCCATAGGCTAATATATTTGAATGATCAATCCCCAATTAGTAGAATTGCTTTGCGAAGTACCATGGTTAGACTAGGTATGACCCACAGGGAGTGGCACTACTAGGAGATGTGACCTTGTTGGAGGAAGTGTGTCACTATGGGGGAAGGCTCGTAGGCTCAAGTTGTGCACAGTGTGGCACACAGTCTCCTTCAGAAATAGAAAAGTAGCTCAGACATGAACATTCTTTACCTTACACACTGGTCTCATTGCAGTATATAAAACTGAACTAAATATTAGTCTGGACAGAGGAAGCCTCAGTTTACCCCCAAGTCATGCTGTGGATATAAAAAAAACAAAAACAAACAAACACACAAAAAAAACCTCTAAAGAGAATGCAAGTTTACTAGCAAAGGCATCTTCATAAATAATTAGAAGCAAAAGAATTAAGGAGATCAAACAAGGTTGAAAAGACACAGTGCAGGAGAGGAACACACTGCTGGGGAGAGCAAGAGATGCACATATGACCAAATAGCACAGACTTGTGTTCAGTCAGTGATGGAGGAGTTACTTTTATTTAATAAAGAAACTGTCTTAGCCCTTTAATAGGACAGAAAATTAGGTAGGCGGAGTAGACAAAACAGAATGCTGGGAAAAAGAAGCCGAGTCAGGAGTCACCATGATTTTCCCACTCCAGACAGACGCAGGTTAAGATCTTTTCTGGTAAGCCAGCTCGTGGTACTACACAAAATATTAAAAATGGGTTAGATCAATATGTAAGAGCTAGCCAATAAGAGGCTGGAACTAATGGGCCAGGCAGTGATTAAAAAAATACAGTTTCCGTGTAATTATTTTGGGTAAAGCCATGCGGGTGGCCGGGTGCCGGGGACGCAGCCCAGCTGCTCTTATTACTACAGAGTGGCACCCAACGTGCTAATGAACTCCTATGATATAGATATGAATAATTTACATTGGTATAGATTTTAAGGTCAATTTTGTTATATGTATATGTATTTCTGATCTTGATTAAGGTATTGTGATTGTGTAGTTCATTTAAAAATGTAATGTATAATTAGAAAATATAGGTTGCTAATGGATAATCATAAATAATAGTCAAGCTTGTAGTCATGTTAGTTAGATTTTCTAGATGTGCATAGATATATTTCAGATAGGCATTCTTCATATCTTTCAAAGGCTACAGAATATGGCATTTAATGTTTTAATAACTTAGGGCTTTTCATGATAATGAGACACGTCTGCTCCTGGCAGCACCAATCTACTTCAAGAGGAAGATGGGCACCGAAGAGGCTCCTTAAGGAGTTTGATAGCCATTTGGGCACAAAACTGCTTTTGCCTGGACTGATGCATAAACTGGAAACAAAAAACGCACAGAGAGAGGACTGCTGAACTTGCCTAAAGGTGAGATGGTCTTTCTGGGTTCCTGACTCATAAAAGAGTCTGCGAGACATTCTGCAGGACACAAAAGAAAGTGACTGAACTGTCTTTGGAATTTCCTGCTTGATAAAAATGTCTGCTGGATACTATGGGCCTGTAGGCTGAAGATGGATGCCCCAACGGTACAGAGGAACTTTGAGTGACTGTCCAGGCAGCGAAATGTCTCTGTCATTTCTAGAGTTTTGGATTTCTTGTTTACTTAGGTAATATTATATCCTTCTGGAGTCTTTAATGGAGTTGAAAAATGGATAGATAGTTATAGTTTTCCTTAGTTATGATAAGAGATAAAATAGATATAAATATTGTAACTGTAATTCTTGCTTGATAACCATTTTGTTATATGTAATTTTACTATGTTAAAGTTAAAGCCTTTCTTTGTGGTTTAAACAAAAAAAGGGGAAATGATGGAGGAGTTACTTTCATTTAATAAAGAAACTGCCTTAGCCCTTTAATAGGACAGAAAATTAGGTAGGCGGAGTAGACAAAACAGAATGCTGGGAAAAAGAAGCCGAGTCAGGAGTCACCATGATTCTCCCACTCCAGACAGACGCAGGTTAAGATTTTTCCTGGTAAGCCAGCTCGTGGTACTACACAAAATATTAAAAATGGGTTAGATCAATATGTAAGAGCTAGCCAATAAGAGGCTGGAACTAATGGGCCAGGCAGTGATTAAAAAAATACAGTTTCCGTGTAATTATTTCGGGTAAAGCTAGCCGGGTGGCGGTGGAAAGCAGCCCTGCCGCTCATATTACAACAAATCAGCAGCACCCACCAGCAGCAAGGGTGGCTATATCAGTATCAGTGGGAACTTCATAACTGCTTAGGAAAGAACCATTCTGAGAATAGAGCCGCCCCATGCTTTGCTTTTAAGAAGAAGGATTTCTTCAGTTGTTTGGTAATAGCTCACTCAAAATCTTGTTTATAGCTTTATTTTTCTGACTCAGTAGTCTTGGCTTGGGGGTACACTCTTAAGAAGAGGGGGATACAGCAGGAATCGTGGGGTCTTAAGCATAATTTTTATTTTTTGACATGTAGTATAGATTCTCTGAATCTCAGATTCTTCAGGAATTTGATTAGAAGTTCTTAATATAGGTCTCTTGAGTGAGTTTCATGGGCTTGTGAGTACCTGGAAATGATGAACAAATCATACATGTACATGTGCATGTGTGTGTGTGCATTGTGTGAATTACATGTGTGCACATGCATGTGTATGTGTATATGTGTGTTTACATTCATGTGTATGTGGGTACATACATGTGCATGTGTGTGAGTGTGAGTGTGCATCTTCTCAGAAGTTTTCTTGAGTCCCAATGACTTCTAAGAATAAATTAAAAATAAAATAAATAAAATTGAGTTGTCTTTAATGTCATGTCAGAAGTTCTCTACATATCAAATTCTATGTGTAAATTCTCAGTTGTAGACTTCTGTATTCTTATAAAGCTCAGACAGGCCATTTTTAAAAAGAGAGGCCATATAAGCCTCTGTAGGTTCTTTTTGTGGGATGGACACTTAGTTCTTAACTCAAGTAACTTGCTGAAGGCCTCTCAATGTTAAGATGATATTTTAGTTTATCATCCTTTCCAAAACCTTCGGAAATTAAAAAAAAAAAAAAAGACACTGTTTGCATGGGATGCCTTGAAATACCATGTTAAAAACAAGGTTACCCTTAGCAACCCAAATGTTTTCCAGTGATAGAAACAAGGACTGCCACCACACCCGGGCACCGTGTTGACTCACGTCTGTGTCAGCTCTCCAGCTTCACGTGCTGCCCTCATGGTGCTGAGGTCAACGAGGCCGGGAATGGTCCCCAGGCTGACACACTGTATAGACTTATTCTCCTTTGGGACATCAAAAATTTTAGGGCCAGACTAGGTAATTTGGGCACTTGGGTTGAAAAAAGAGGGTCATGGGTTCAAGGTGGTCCTGCTCACACAGTGAAATCCAGTCTCAAAGGCTTTTTAAAGGATTATGGGGTCCCAATCAAGGACATGATAATTATTGAAGGTAGCAGAAAAAAGCTGGGAGAATGTCTTCTTAGGAGGGTTAGTGAGGCACCAGACAGGCCCAGCAGTAGGTTCTCTCGTGTGGCCAATCAAGGCTTTAGTATTCATTTGTGAGATCTGAATACTCAGATTCACCAGTGAAACCATGTAATCATAGTTGCTCGTCCCTGTTGGTTTTGGTCTTGTAAAGACAGGACACCATCATGGATGCTCAGGGCATTGGAGACTGCTTGTCCCTTGATGGACAGAACACAAAGGAGGGTGATGGTGGCAGGATTTCAATATGCTCCTTATGGACATATCCCCCAATGACTTAACTTTCTCCAACCTTTTAAAAGTGCCACCATCTCCCAATAGTGCTAGACCATTGGCTAAGCTTCAACCCATGGGCCTCTGGAAAATATTGTAAATACAGCATTCAGAAAGGAAACAACCTGGAGCCAGAGTGACTACAACAACCCAAGCTCTTGGGAATCTTCACAATACTTGAGGCAAGCATTGCAATTTCACAGGATGTGGAAGAGAGAACTAGCACAGCTATAGTAATGCCTTAGAAGCAAATGGCCACAACAGATGACACAAGAGGAACACATAGCTGTATACGAACTTCAGCGTCCTCTAGTCCATTTTTGGCTCCAGAGGCACTTGTCTCTGTCACGTGACTTTGCTCATCACACTTTAGTCTTTAGTACTGAACTTCAGAATTAACTCTCAGAGGGTAATTCTGTTTCTGACTGTCCCCATGTACCAACCCTAGCAAAAATGCATGTATTTGCCCTAATTAATGGTTTTCTTTCCTACTGCCTGGAAGACTAAAATCTTAGGAGAATAAATAGGATTACTTGAGGCACAAACTTCCCTGGTCCTGTCAGCTATTACTTGAATCTTGAAATATTGAAAATGGATATGACAATCTGGTCCAGATCCTAGAAGGAATTTGGCCATGGGCTTCAACATAGTAATTCAGGCACATTTTTGAGTTTATATTACAAACTAATATTAAGATATATTGCAGGGATATCAAAAGGATGCAGGAACCAGTCTGCTGTCAAGCCCCAATGAACCCTACTGGGAGAGCTATAAGTCAGCACAGCAGGTGTTCTGAGGGCAGGGACTAGAGGGATGACTCAGTGTGTGAGCTGTGCTCTAGCAGATAAGCCCTGAGTCTGGACCCTCTGAATCCACGCAGAGAGAGGTGACTCAGCACTCTTCTGTAAAGCCAGTGCTCCTGCAGTAAGATGGCGGCGACAGGAGGGTGGAGCATGCTCAGTGCCAGAGGATGTGATGCTTTGGGATAAATCCTGCCACATTCATCTCTCTCTCTCTCTCTCTCTCTCTCTCTCTCTCTCTCTCTCTCTCTTCCTCTCTCTCTCTGTTCCTCTCTCTCTCTCTCCCTGTGTGTGTATGTGTGCGTGCGTGCGTGTGTGTGTGTGTGTGAACGCCCTTACAATTCCATATTATAGTCTACCATAAGCTCATCACATTCACAGTCAAGAGAGAAAACAAAGAATGTGTACACTCTCACTTGTTTGTACTGAGCTCTATTTATTCTTTGACAGTTCAAGATCCCCTACATGGGGAGAGGTGCCACCCGCAGTGGGATGGGTCTCCCACAGTAGTTAACTAAGACAATCGCCCACAGACATGCCCACGGGCACCTAGACACTCTCATTGAGACTGTTTTCCCAGTAACCATCACAGAGCAGGAGTGATTAAAAACATACCTTTCAAGGATTTAAGAAATACAGCTCAAGAATATCTATAACTTTTTCACGTCCATGAGCACAGGTTCCCATGTATTTATGTAAAATAACTCCATTTGCAACGTGCTAGTCAATGGTGACACCATGCATACAAAGCCACTTACTAGAATCATGGCTTATGTCCTGAAGACAATGTCCAGAATTTGCTTAATATTGCCGGGAGGCTTATATCTCAAAATTGAATATTGCCAACTTTGTAATTTTGCCCGAGGATGGCCCTGATTATAGACTTGGTGGTGGTGGGGATAATGCTAGTTAGAGACAGACACAGTGGACCTGAGATGACTTATGTAATGGAGATACTGCCCCCAAAGAGTCCTATCTTCTCTCTACCCCCAAGGAGGCACTAGGAGGAAAATAATCAACTTGAGCGTTTTAGTCTGGTATGAGTTATAATTATGGTATCTTAGTTGTCTGCTGAATAATTCAGCAAACAGGTATTGATCTACTATCCCGTGTCAAGTGCCAGGCAGAGCTTTAGATATTGCAAATACAGCAGTAGGCAGGCAGGTATTCCCTCCCCAACTTGCCAACCTAGAGAAAACAAGTAATGAATCACGGAACATCTATTTTAAGATAAAAGTTTGACAGAAGCTACGGAGGAAGTACAGTGTGAGAGGCAGAAGGAAGGATGTGGTGAGCATTCTTGGATGTTAGCTGGACTAGCGATTTCATGGTCAAAGTCTAGTTAGTCTAACAGCACAGGAAGAACTCCTGCTTAAACCAGACACGTCCACATGGGCAGATTCAGGAAGGAAGGAGTGACTGACAGCACAACCCTCGGGAAATGGACTTGCCTGACCTAGGAAAGTGACCAAGACCCAGCCTTCGGAAGAGTTCTTGCTGGGCGAGGGTCAGACACACATATTGGTTAGTTTTTCTAAATCTTCCAGCAATGTAAGAGAGAAGCAAGAACTTAGAGAAAAAGATAATTCTGAACAATTGTAATGTTTGTTCTTCAAAAATGTCAGCATCGAGGCTCTCACAGAACCATGAATGATAAGGCATTAAAATGAAGAAGTAAGGCACCTCCCCACCTGCTGTAGTGTCGGAGGGCACAGCGTGCCATGGCATTGCAAAGGCCTGATGAGGTGGTGACTGTGGCCACAGCAAGGCCCAGAAGCATCGGGCCCTCTTGAGGCTGATGCCAAAGTCATTTGAAATCATCACCAGGGAAGATCTGGGTTCCTGGCAGGCAACAGCCATCATTAGAAGGGGCCAGCTCAGATAAGAAAGTAACTAATGGAGACCACCTGGCACCTGGCACAAGCCACTCTTGAGCAGAGTGTAATCTTTTGAAGACTTTTAGAAATAATTCCAGGGGTCACTGTGAGACCCTGACTAACCCACAATAGTAAGTGAGGGTGGGGCACGGATGCCAGCAAAACGTAGGGAATTAGAAGCTAAAAAAGTCAACAGGAATTCCTTTGGCAACCTCAAAAGGCGTTTTTGGGTTAGAGTTGGGGAATGAGTAGGATTTTCCCTTTCCAAAAAGCTATTAAAAGGGATGACTGCTGAGGACAATTATTTGTTATATGTTTCCAGTGGATACAGGAGAGAAGTTTGAAAGTTTCCATCACCCCCCCCCCCACACACACAGACACACCACATAGACACATACAATAAGTGTGTGAGGTGATGACTATGCTAATTACCTTGATTAGATCATCACATAATGTATACCCATATCAAAGTCCTACATTGCAGACCTAAGCATACATTCAATAGTTTTGTGTCAGTTTAAATATTTTAAGGGAAAAATTAATCACCAAACCCAAATTTTCAGGTCTATTTTTGGAAGATGAAGATGCTGGGAAATTTTCAACTACAGAAGGCAGAGAAAGGAAAAAACAGAAACCAATCAAGAATCTAAAAATGTTGGTGGAGAGAGAGGGAGGGGAAAAGGGAGGGTCAGGCATTGTGGGAGCTGCCATCTGAAAAATCAGACACCAAATTTAAGAAAAGAAGTCAGCAATCTTCAGGAGACCCATTTTAACCAGCTCTGTGGGCCTAGCAGAAAGACCAAATCAGGGAAGAAGAGCTGAGAGACAAAGGAATAGGAGGAGCTGGATGCTCTTCAAGCAAACAGACCTGCAGGCACAGGGACAAGCCGTCCCTAGGTGTGAGGGGACCAACAGACAGCAGGTGCCAAGTTGGCTGCACACAGATCCCTGCAGAGACCTGAGAGGCAAATAGGGCCAGATTGCTACAGAAAAGCTTAAAGAAATAGTGCAATTATGTGCAGAGAAGAGAGACAAATTTTCAAAGACAGCTTTCCCAGAAAATAATAAATAAACTTTCCCCAGAAAAGCTCAGCTGAGAGTCTTTCAGAGGCAAACTGTGCCTGAGGCAACATGAGAAGAGTCTGAGCCCCATTTCTGTCCCTACAGAATTAAAGTTTACTGCTCTGGAGATAAGAAATTGGCCCCTGCAAGCCTGCCTGGAGACAGGCACTATCTGGTCCCTTGGGTGAAAAGCCTTCTGTCTCCTGAGTGCTGGGCTCTTAACTGCAAGCAGCAGAAAACAATATGACCACATTAAGTAGGTTTTACTTTTGAAATATTGGTAACTTCACAGACATACGGGGCACCTAGAGACGCAGAGCCCAACTGGGTCTGTTAGCAAGAAACCCTGCTGCTACCACCAACCCAGATGCTGTAACAAGTACCACAAAGACCCCCCAAATTGCTGGTCATATTGACCCCAAAAAGCCCCAGTACCCTGCAATCCAGTTAGAGTTCATCAAGGACTTAGAAACCTGGAATGGGCAGTGTTCTTGTCCTTTCAGGAAAACAGTGAAAGCCAGCTGTTAGCATGTTCAGCTTCAATTACAGAAGACAGCCCATTGGCGCTAGGGGACCTAGAAGGTGGTGGGTTCCCAGACGATGGCCAGGCCAAGAAAAGTGACATGTATCCCACCACCGTGACACTCAGTCTCCTCTGCGACAACAAAGGTCACATCCATCTTGTCATTGGCTGTCATTCCCTAGTTCTGTGCCCTCCTCCCACCTATCTGCCCATGGTATTTGGTGCTTTTCTTAGCCATCACTGCAGTTTGGAGGGAGGTCTTGGTGGCAGCTGAGCAATTCTCCCTCTGTTGCCAGGAGGATGCAGGGAAGGGAAGCCAGCTCTCCTCTATGCCCAGGAGGGCCTGTAGCTTCTGCCCTCAGTAGCTTGAAGGGGAAGAAACAGGCCCCATGCACATTCCCCAAAGTACAACTGTCCATCTGTTCCACTTGGATGTAATGGGGGTATTCTTATTTTTTTTCTTGCTTTAATCATTTGCTACATTTTACTGGTAGTTTCCATGCTGTTTAAGCAGGTAATCGTCTAGTCCTTAAAAACCCTGGCACGATTTATCAGCGTCTGCTTGGCTTTCTGATGAGTGATCATAATAACTGCACTTGCTGGTGGCTCCTGTTTTTCATTTTAGATTCATCAAGGTCTGATTTAATTGCCATAAACAAGGAAAAACAAGATCAAATTAACAGATGAAATCATAGGTTTCAGAGCTGCTCCATATTAATGAACTCTTACTTTTGTGATCTGGCTAATAATGACCCCAGACCTTGATAAAATTAGCCAAAAGGAAAACAAAACACATCGGGATGCTACAGTGTTTGTAAGTTTCTAGGGTGGGAAGCCAGTAGATAACTGAGATGCTTCTTCACGAGAGGTGGGGGGTGTCTGTGCCCCACATATTTGTACCTATATGCCCCCCCCGCGGACTAGCCCTGCCTCCTAGCCCTGCTGCTTCTGACAGTGCCAGCTTCCCACCCCAGCAAACACCCCAAGTAGCATCCCTTGGTTATGCTCTGGATGGAGAAATCAGATACAATGCAAGGTCCTCCTCCCAGGGAATCGCACCAGCCCTTTTAACAGGCTTGAAGCAATTTACATCCATAGGAAAACCACCTTTGAATTAGTGGTTTTGTTCTCTGAATTGGGCTTTATATTCTTTCTAATCAAATTCCCTCTCACTCAGATAAGCATTAAATGTGGATCACATTACAGGCAGACACTTGCAATTCCCAGCCCGCCTTTGTTATGGAAATATTTCTCTCAGCCCCTGACTCTGGGAGGCTGCACACTGCCCAAATACACCCTTTCCACCCCTGCTTTGCTAGCTCAGTCGACACCAACACCATGCGCTGGAAAGGGGGCTGGTGAGAATTTTATTTCTATGGAAACACGTTTAGATTTTTAAAGGAGCTGGGGGGCATCACTCCTGGGAAGGTCTTGGGACTCGGGCCTGGAGCATGGAGACCATATTCGCTGCTTGTCCTTTAGGGTGCCACTGGAGGACTCCCACAGGACAAACTGCCTCTTTTCCCCCATTCGTCCAGTGGAGGTAATAGAAGTAACTACCCCCACGAAGCACACATTGGTGCTTACAGACAATTACACAAAACTTCCAAACACCAAAGCCACTTAAAATTCCTGTTCTATTTATGTTTAGTCCTCGCTTTATTATGAAATTTCTAAATAGTCTTTAAATAATATTAATTCTCTATAGATGGGTTCTCCATGGAGGTCTTCAGTACAGTCACTAATAAAGAACTTAGAAAAAAAATCCCAGAACAGGGGAGACAGCTCAGGGGTAAAAGCCCTTGTCTCACGACAGGCCACCTGAGTTTGGTCTGATCCCCAGAAACCATAACCCCTAGGACACCAGTACTGAGCTGGAGGGTGTATGGTGGGCCTGCCTTCCCTGGACTCCAGGCAAGCTGGGAGAGACAGACAGACACCCTGGGTCTGAAGCACAGAAGCAGAAACCAGTGACCCCCAGCTTAGAACCAGACATCAAAATCTCATGGAGCCCAGAAACCTGCATTTCAGAGCCTTCCAGCGAGGAATGGGAACAGAGAGAAGAAACACAGAACCGAAGCAAGACTGAAACCCAGCAGCGCAAACTTCAAATCCTGGAACTTGGTGTCTCATGTCAAAGGGCTTAGATGGCCCCACCTTCCAGCTTGGCTGACCTCTAACATGCTTCTGTCTCTCGGGAGGGTTCCACTCCTTGTAACAGTTCTCCTTGGTTGGTATCCCATGGCTTTGGCACCTCTAATATCTTGGGGTCCCCATTGCAATCCAAGTTCCACTTTCATTGCTTCACATGGTGGCCTCCCAGGGCCTCAGTGTAACACACCTGGCTTTAGTGGATATCCTTAACCCAGAGGAAGATTCTACAGTCTCTTTTTCCTTGTATCTTTTGTAATGCTAAAGCTAGGACCATGTGGCCAACACTGCCAGGTTTGGCTGCCTGCTTGGGATGGAGCCTGGGTTACATTTATAACAACTTTCCTTTGCTGTTATTTTTAGTGCATAAAATTCCTTCTACCCTCTCCTTTCACGAGTTGCAGGATCACTGGGTCCTTGTTCTGCAGGCATCATTTCTTTATTCCCCTTTGCGGCAGGCCTCTGTTGACACAACATCAAATTTCCTGGGGTTCTCTTTCAACTGTACAGTTTGTATTTCGCTTCGCCTTGCTTGCTCTTAGACCTGCTTAAGAGTGATTGCTAGTAACCATGGGACAGAGAAGTATCAGGCTGTCTTGAAATTTCCTTTGCCAAAGAAATGAGTCCCAGATGCTTCTGTTCAGCCTCAGGCAGATTCTTAGGACAAAGGAGGAGAGCTGTCACACTCTTGAGCAAAACAAACAAAAATGGTCTCTCTATATAACCGTTGTTAATTCTGCTCCCCTCTGAGACCTCCTTCCTTGGTCTCCACAGCCCACACTGCTCCCAAGCAACTGTCCTCTAAGATCCTGCTAGGATGGCCCTTTAAGCCCTGCTTATCACATTCAACTGCTTTTTTAGTCCAAAATCCCAAAGTCCTCCACATTTCTCTCTGAAACAGCATGGTCTGTCCTGTCGCAACAGTAGCCCACTCCTTGGTACTAACTTGTTTCAGTTCCTTTTTCTATTGCTGCGATAAAACACTATGACTGAGGTAGTTTGTAAAGGAAACCATTTAACTGGGCTTAAATTTTGATGGTGGAGCGGAAGTACATGGTGGCAGGCTGCTGGAGCAGCGGCTGAGAGTTCACATCTTACAGGGAGAAGGCAGAGAGGACACAGTCAGAACAGAAAAAGAGTTCTGAAACCTCAAAGCCCACACCCAGTGGTACACCTCTTCCAACAAGACCACGCCTCCTCCAACAAGGTCGTGCCTCCTCTAACAAGACCACACCTCCTTCAACAAGGCCACGCCTCCTCCAACAAGGCCACGCCTCCTTCAACAAGACCATTCCTCCTTCAATAAAGCCACACCTCCTAATCCTCCCCAACTGTTCCACGAACTTGCAACCAAATATTCAAATATGAACCTATGGGGTTGTTTTTATTCAAACTGTCATACAGATCAAAAGCAACTTCTGGAAAAAATAGCTTATCTTGGCTTACAGTTCCAAAGGGACAAGAGCCCGTCACGACTGGGAAAGAGGGCAAGAGGAAGGGAAGCTAAGAGTATCTTCAAAATGAAGCACAGAGAAAAGGGAGAGAACTGGACATGGGCAGAGACTATGTAATGTCAAAGCCCACCTCCAGTTCTGGACTCTCTCTTAACAAGTCCACACCTCTTAAATCTCCCAAACTGCACCACCAAGTGGCATACACATGTTCAAATAACTGAGCCCATAGGGGATATTTATAATTCAAGCCACCACAAAAATACTAACGATAAATGTGGGGATATTGTGGTCTGTTTCAGTTTGTAAACATTTTGCAAAATGTATAGAAAATCACTAAAGATGGCTTAATTGCAGACTTGTGGTGGCTAATCTTGGTTGCCAACTTGACACATCTGGAAAGAGGGAAACTTCATTGAAGAATTGCCTCCAGCAGACTGGCCTGTGGGCATATCTGTCAGGTATTTTCTCGATTGCTAATTAAGGTAGGAAGACCCAGCCCCCTGTGTAATCCCATTACTAATCAGGCTAGCCTGGGCTCTATAAGAAAGGTGGTGTTCTCTGTCTCTATCTCCATCCATCGCCAGACGAAGGTTCTATGGTGATGTTCAAGATATTCATCAGTGTGACTATGAGACAAGGCCAGTTGAGGCACCGTCTCCTCTATTGCCCAAGGACCTAGCTGGGGACATCCCCATGGACATCTGCTCCCATATCTACCCTTCCTCCATCTCAGCCATCCCACTCCCCCATGTTCTCCCCAGTCCTTCCCTTCTCCCTTTTCTCTCCCCCCTCCACTTCCCCTCACCCCACTCCCACTTCCATGCTCCCAACTTTTGCCCAGTGATCTTGTCTACTTCCAATTTTCAGGAGGATCTATACATGTTTTTCTTTGGGTTCACCTTATTATTTAGCTTCTCTAGAATCGCAAACCATAGGCTCAATGTCCTTTGTTTATGGCTAGAATCCACTAATGAGTGAATTCATACCATATTTATCTTTTGGGGTCTGGGTTATCTTACTCAGGATAGTGTTTTCTATTTCCATCCATTTGCATGCAAAACTCAAGATGTCATTGTGTTTTACCACTGAGTAGTACTCTAATGCGTACATATTCCACACTTTCTTCATCCATTCTTCCATTGAGGGGCATCTAGGTTGTTTGACAGAGACCCACATCAGAGCACTGGACTGAGCTCCCAAGGTCCAGTTGAAGAGCAGAAGGAGGGAGAAGATGAGCAATAAAGTCAGAACCGTGAGGGGCTCGTCCACCCACTGAGACAGTATGCCTGAGCTAATGGAACTCACCAAAGCCAGATGGACTGGGACTGAAGGAGCATGGGATCAAACCGGACTCTCTGAATATGGCCGACAATGGGGGTTGACTGAGAAGCCAATGATAATGGTGCTGGGATTTGTTACTACTGCATGTACTGACTTTTTGGGATCCTCATCTGTTTGGATGCAAAGCTTCCTAGGCCTCAATGTAGGGGGGGAAGGCCTTGGTCTTCCCTCAGGGCAGGTTACCCTGCCCTCTCTTAGGACTGGAGGAGTGGTGGGGGAAGGGGAGTCAGGGAGGGAAATGGGAGGAGGGAAATGGGAAGGAAAGTGGAAATTTTGAATGGTATTATTTATAAAGCATTTTTTTTAAGAAAAGCTTTGTAATGTTTCAAAAAGAAGAAAAAAAAAAAGAAACGTGGTTGAAGATGATCCTGGAAACCAGCAAGCAGTTTTCCTCCGGGGTCATGCTTGAGTTCCTGCCTCCAGGTTCCTGCTTGAGTTCCTGCCTTGATTTCACCTGAAAGCCAAATAAATTCTTTCCTTTTCAAGTAGCTTTTGGTTGATGTTTTATTACAGCAACATTGAAGCAAACTAGATCAAAGCAGTCTGGGAAGATGATAAAGTGTATGTCCTGAGAGCAAGAGGACCTAAGTTCCAACCCCAGAACCATATTTGAACCATGTTTTTAAAGGGAGCTGGCATGCTTCTGCCTGCTCGTAAACTCACTGCAGGGAAGGCAGAGACACACAGATCTCTGGGGCTTCCTGCCCATCCAGCCTGGTCTGCTGGGCCAGGTCCAGACCAGTGAGAGACAAGGGGGATAGTTCCTGAGAAATGATGGCTAAATCTGTCCTCTGTCCAGTATGCACGCATACACACATACGTGCACACACACATACACACTAAATGGGTCATATCCTTCTGCCAAAGAGCAGTATTTTGTCTTGCTTGTGTTTGCAAGCTTCTACAGAGGGGATTTTCTGTCTGTGGAACTAGCGATTTGCCCTGGGTCAGGATTTTGTTCTCAATGTTTTCTGCTTGTAAGAGTCTTGTTTGTGCCCTTATCACTGTTAATAAATGAATATTTATCTTAATAATTATACAAAACTAATACTCTGTCTTCCCAGAAAGGGAAATAGCATGGGGCCCGAGGCTGCCAATTCCACTCTGGGACTATCCAGAGACTTTCCATCTTGAATGAGTCGTACCCAGCACTTGCAGCAAAAGTTCCTCTCAGGAAGCCTTGCCAATGACTGTGCTCCCTCACCACGGCCTGACATCTGTCCGTTCTATTACACTCTCCAAGGTGTGATGACTTCACGGCAAACTCTGGCTAGCAGGACAGGTCCCAGGACTGAATGCTTGTCTCTCACCTTTAGAAGTCTTCAGATAGGTGCCTCCGAACGACAAACCCAGAACCTGGGTAAGGACACACTCCAACCGCGCTTCCCTCTGCCTCCACACCAGCCAGAGATGTTTTGGTTTTGCTTGGTGCCTTTAGTTTGTCATGAGGCCATTTAGGTTAAAACACAGATTTTCTTCTTGTTTCATTTTTAATATCATAATTGAGTTAAGATAATAAGAATTGAAAGAAATTTAGATACATACATTGATCCTTAGGAAGGCTTTTATCAGTTTGGAAATCCTATTTATTTGGGCTTCTATAGTTTTGGTGGTTTGGGGTTTTTTGTTTGTTTTACAGTGTTTTTTTTTTTGTTTTTTTTTTTGTTTTGTTTTGTTTTTTTTTTTTTGCATCAGTAATGATAGAGTCAAAGCATGACCACAGAGGCCCAGTTAGACGCAGACTAGGACCCAAGGAATGAATAGAAGTCAAAAATTAAGGAAATCCTAAGACACACAATGAGGTCGGAAGCAAAGAGACACCTATGAAGTGGGGCCATAGAGTATGTGTTTGTACCTGTTCCTCTCTTAGAGGAAGATAAATGGTAGTCCCCTGGCAGCCTCCGCCTCTGCCTGTGCCCTCACCTCAGCACCATTCTCTCCACAGAAGAGGTCTAGGACATTCCCTGGGGTCAGGTAAGGACAGGGCAGGGCTTAGTTTCTATATCATTTCCACTGAGCAGACAGGGATGGTCAGAGGAGAAAATGACTAGGACATAGTTGATCCCTACCTGTCACTGGGTCTTTGTGCTGATGGTGTATCAGTGCTGTGGAATATTACTTTAACTATGTAAAGATGTGTTACATTTGTTTATGTTGGAGACTATTACTTGAGCTGTGTAGAGATGTGCTATAGTTGTTTCTGCTGCATTTGTTTAACTATGTAAGGTTGTCTTACATTGGTTTCACCTTGCCTGCCTAAGGCACCTGATTGGTCTAATAAAAAGCTGAGTTGGGTGTGGTGGCACATGCCAATAGGATTTGCTGAAGGAGGCAGTGGCAGGAGAATCACAAGTTTCAGGCCAGCCGGGGCTACATGTTAAAAAAAAAAGATGCCAAGTGGTGGTCATGTACCCCTTTAATCCCAGTACCTGGGAGGCAGAGACAGGCAGATCTCTGAGTTCAAAGTCAGTCAGGTCTACAGAGTGAATTCCAGGACAGCAAAGGCTACACAGAGAAACCCTGTCTTGAAAAACAAAAACTGAACAACCAATAGCTAGGCAAGAGAGAGACAGGCAGGGCTGGCAGGTAGAGATAATAAGGAGGAGAAATCTAGGCTCTAGAGAAGGAGAGAATGAGGGAAAAAGGAAGGGACACACCCAGGACCAGAAACCAGACCACCAGACAGACACTAGGAACAGTGAAAGTAGGAAAGAGAGAAGGCAAAATGCCCTGAGGCAAGACATAGATAAAGAGAAAGAGAAACAGACCAAAATAAGTCTGGGTGGTGGTGGCAGCACACACCTTTAATCCCAGCACTCACTCTGCAGAGGTGAGCCGATCTCTGTGAGTTTGAGGTCTGCAGAGTGAGTTCCAGGACAAGCTCCAAAGCTACAGGAAAACCCTGTCTCATAAAAAAACAAAAAAAGAAAGGAAAAATACCTAAGTTAAGATTGAGTATTCATAACTAATAAGAAATATCCATATCTTGATTTGAGAGCTGTACCAGGCTTTTTCTTTGGGACCACCAAACAGCTCTCAAATCATGACACAGAGACTTATTATTTGTTTTGAATGTTCTGCCTAGTTTAGGCATGTTTCTGGCTAGCTCTTTTAGCTTAAATTAACCTGTCTCTTTTTGTCTACCTTTTGTTTTGGGCTTTTTACCTTTTCTTACTCTTCTGCTGCCTCCACATCCCTATGGTTGTTGCCTGGCTTCTTGCTCTGGGTGTGTATTCTGTGGAATATTATTTTAAGCCGTGTTGTATTTGTTTATGCTGTGGAATGTTTGTTTAATGATGCGAAGATGTGTTATGTTCTTTTATGTTTTATTTATTTAACTCTGTGAAGCTGTGTTGTATTACTGTGCCTGTCTAAAACACCTAGTTGTTCTAATAAAGAGCTGAATGGCCACTAGCAAGGCAGGGGAAAGGATAGGCAGGGCTGGCAGACAGAGGGAATAAATAAGAGGAGAAATCTGGGAAGAGATCTAGGAGTGAAAGAAGGAGAGAAGGACATCAGGGGTCAGTCACCCAGCTACACAGACAGCCACAGAGAAAGAAGTAAAGAAAAAAATACAGAAAATAGAGAAAGATAAAAGCCCAGAGGCAAGAGGTGGATGGGTTAATTTAAGCTAAGAAAACTGGCTAGAAATAAGCCAAGCTAAGGCTAGGTGTTCATAAGTAAGATTAAGACTCTGTACATTTATATGGAAGCTAGGTGACCGGCCCCCCAAAAAGTAGAGAGTAAAAACAACCAACTACACTCCTCCTTCGTTCTCTCCTCCTTCTCTCATTCCTCTTGAGCCTAGATGTCTCCTGCTACTTATTCTCTCTTCCTGGCGCCCCAACTCTCCCTCCTCTGACTCACTATTGATTATTCAGTCTTTTATTAGACCAACCACGTGCCTTAGGCAGAGAAGGTGGAAACAGATGCAACACATCTTTACATAATTAAACAAATTCAGCAAATAAATGTAACACATCTTTATATCATTGATAAAAGCAGCAGAAACAAATTTAACACAACTTTACAAAGTTAAAGTAACATTCTGCAGCATAAATAAATGTATCACATCTTTACATAGTTAAAATAATATTCTATGGCATTTCCCCCTTTTGTTTAAATGAAAAGTTTTAACTTTAACATAGTAAAACTATATACAACAGGAACAATTATTATGTAAGAATTACATTTACAATATCCAGTCCATTTCTATTTGGCAAATTCAGAGAAAACTCTCCATCATTTATTCTAGCTTGGTGAATCCAAAATTTTGTACCTAATTTACTTTCTATCACAACTAAGGAAAAGTATAACTCTAACTCTATAGTCTTAAACTCTATCAACGATCCAGAAGGATATAGTATTACCTGAGTAAACAGAAAGTCACTTCGAAAGCTATAGAAATGACAGACATCTGGCTGGCTGCCACCCAAAGTTCCTCTGCAACATTGGGACATCAAATCTTTGGTCTACAGACCCATGAATTCTGGAAGACTCTTTTATGAAGCAGGAATTTTGAAGGAATGTCCGACCTTATCTTGGCAAAGTTTGGCAGTCTTTTCATTTCAGTCCTGCTTGTCTAGTTTGTACAGCATATTCTCAACAATCAAGGGAAGAGACGTTTCTTGCCCAAATGGCTACCTTTGCCATAATGAAAGCAAAGTCCATATGGACTTTCTTCAATGTTCATCATCTTCTCTGAAGTAAATTGGTGCTGCCAGGAGCAGACATGTCTTTTTGTCATGAAAAGCCTCAGGCTATGAAACATTTAAGTGCCATATTCTGTGTGTCTTTGAAATGTTTGAAGACCATCTATCTAAATATATCTATCTAAACTTGAAAATATACCTAATATGACTACAAGTTTGATTACTATATAATCTGCACTTCTAAATTATATGTTACATTTTTAAATGAGCTGCATATGTACAATACCCCAACTGAGGGTAGAAGCACACATTCATTATAACAAAAATAACTTCAAATTTATATCAATACACAAAGTCCTTACCAATGTAAAATATTTAAGATTAAGAGTTATCTTTTTGCCCTCTATTAATATATTCTCACTAAATTATGACAAACATCCAGAACCCACCAAATAGCCAAAACCACCCACCACACCTCTTGGAAATATAGGCATCATGTTCTCTAGACTACTTCCTGTTGTCTTTGGGTGAAGACATCTTTTTAGGGAAACTGAGAAAATTAGAATAATGGTCAAATCCTGGGAAAGCCAGTTATAACATTTGTTATCCAGTCTCTGTGCAGTGGGAAAGTATAAGGTTTATCTACAGTCTTGGCTAGAACAGTCTGAGGCTGGACCATCTCAGTCAGCAGCCTTGAAGCTGTTCTGGATGCAGAACTACTAGGTAACTACAACAGAGACACTCTGAGAGGTTGGATCACCTGGGTCATCAATTTTCATTGGTGTCTGGTCCCCCTGTTCTGAAAACACACAAACTTTAAAGGTAACATACAAATCTGCATTAACACAAGTATTGACTGTGCATTGTACACAAACTGATCAACAAAATGAATTTTGTTTGAGCAGGTAAATACACGTCACCTGTCTTGCAGTTTTTCTAGGTTTGTTTCTTTATATCTGCAACCAGAATTTTCTCAGGGTCTCCCCTGATCAAATCTGATCACTATTAACCTTGAACACCTCCATAGCTTTTCATTTCCCATGGAAACAAAAGCATAACCTCTTCGTCAAGGCAATTTTTCAGTTCCGTTTTAAAGTTAAAGCATTCCTAAGATATCTAGGCTGGTTTAACTCATCAGTTCCTGTCATTTGCTTATTAGCAATCACATTCAAAACTGATACAACAACATACAGGATCCAGAATCCCTGTGTATTTTTTCATCTTCAAATGGCTTATTTTTTATATTACTTTACTTTTAAAGTATTTATTTTTTTATGACTATCTATACCCTTTCTCTTTTCCTTCTTAAGCTCATATACATTTTTAAACACACTATAATCTATAGAGAGGGTTTTTACCCCATCTGAACCCACTTTACTGAGTGTCTCTAGACAATTTTTGTATTTTTGTAAATTTATTTATTTATTTATTAAAGATTTCTGCCTCCTCCCCGCCACCGCCTCCCATTTCCCTCCCCCTCCCCCGATCAAGTCCCCCTCCCTCGTCAGCCCAAAGAGCAATCAGGGTTCCCTGCCCTGTGGGAAGTCCAAGGACCACCCACCTCCATCCAGGTCTAGTAAGGTGAGCATCCAAACTCCTTAGGCTTCCACAAAGCCAATATGTGCAGTAAGATCAAAAACCCATTCCCATTGTTCTTGAGTTCTCAGTAGTCCTCATTGTCCGCTATGTTCAGCGAGTCCAGTTTTATCCCGTGCTTTTTCCGACCCGGGCCAGCTGGCCTTGGTGAGTTCCCGATAGAACATCCCCATTGTCTCAGTGTGTGGGTGCACCCCTCGCAGTCCTGAGTTCCTTGCTCATGCTCTCTCTCCTTCTGCTCCTGATTTGGACCTTGAGATTTCAGTCAGGTGTTCCAGTGTGGGTCTCTGTCTCTGTCTCCTTTCATTGCCCGATGAAGGTTAATATTCAGGAGGATGCTTATATGTTTTTCTTTGGGTTCACCTTCTTATTTAGCATCTCTAGGATCTCGAATTATAGGCTCAATGTCCTTTATTTATGGTTAGAAACCAAATATGAGTGAGTACATCCCATATTCCTCTTTTTCGGTCTGGCTTACCTCACTCAGGATAGTGTTTTCTATTTCCATCCATTTATATGCAAAATTCAAGAAGTCATTGTTTTTTGCTGCTGAGTAGTACTCTAATATGTATATATTCCATACTTTCTTCATCCATTCTTCCATTGAAGGGCATCTAGGTTGTTTCCAGGTTCTGGCTATTACAAACAATGCTGCTATGAACATAGTTGAGCATATACTTTTGTTGTATGATAGGGCATCTCTTGGGTATATTCCCAAGAGTGTTATTGCTGGGTCCAGGGGTAGGTTGATCCCGAATTTCCTGAGAAACTGCCATACTGCTTTCCAAAGTGGTTGCACAAGTTTGCATTCCCACCAGCAATGGATGAGTGTACCTCTTTCTCCACAACCTCTCCAGCAAAGGCTATCATTGGTGTTTTTTATTTTAGCCATTCTGACAGATTGTCTTGATTTGCATTTCCCTGATCGCTAAGGAAGTTGAGCATGATCTTAAGTGTCTTTTGGCCATTTGAACTTCTTCTGTTGAGAATTCTCTGTTGAGTTCAGTGGCCCATTTTATAATTGGGTTGATTCGCCTTTTACGCTCTAGTTTCTTGAGTTCTTCATATAATTTGGAGATCAGACCTTTGTCAGTTGTGGGGTTGGTGAAGATCTTCTCCCAGTCAGTGGGTTGCCTTTATGTCTTAGTGACAGTGTCCTTTTCTTTACAGAAGCTTCTCAGTCTCAGGAGGTCCCATTTATTCAATGATGCCCTTAGTGTCTGTGCTACTGGGGTTATACGTAGGAAGTAGTCTCCTGTGCCCATGTGTTGTAGAGTACTTCCCACTTTCTCTTCTATCAGGTTCAGTGTGTTTGGACTGATATTGAGGTCTTTAATCCATTTGGACTTGGGTTTTGTGCATGGTGATAGATATGGATCTATTTTCATTCTTCTATAGATTGACATCCAGTTTTGCCAGCACAATTTGTTGAAAATGCTCTCTTTTTTTCCATTGTATACTTTTAGCTCCTTTATCAAAAATCAGGTGTTCATATGTTTGTGGGTTAAAGTCCGGGTCTTCTATTCGATTCCATTGGTCGACTTCTCTGTTTTTATGCCAGTACCAAGCTGTTTTCAATACTGTAGCTCTGTAATAGAGTTTGAAGTCAGGGATGGTAATGCCTCCAGACAATGCTTTATTGTATAAGATTGTTTTGGCTATCCTGGGTTTTTTGTTTTTCCATATAAAGTTGATTATTGTCTTCTCCAGATCTGTGAGGAATTTTGATGGGATTTTGATGGGGATTGCATTGAATCTATAGATTGCTTTTGGTAGAATTGCCATTTTTACTATGTTGATCCTCCCAATCCAAGAGCAAGGGAGATCCTTCCATTTTCTGGTGTTCTCTTCAATTTCTTTCTTCAAAGACTTAAAGTTCTTTTTTTTTTTTTTTTTTTTTTTTTTTTTTTTTTTTGAACTTTAAACAAAATTTTATTACACAAAGGTTGTCACATAATTGGATACTTCTCTACTCTGTACAGTTATCTCGCTCCACAGAAAGGCTGCCTCTGACCTCTCGTCTGATGGCACAAGCGCCACATCCTGACCGTAGCGGACGGACCAGCAGGCCTGCCTCAGTGACTCAAGTTGAAAGCAGGACACTGGTATATGGCTCTTGCACCCAGTATCAGGAATGTACAAATGTCTTTATTCAAAAATACAAAATAAATTATCTGTAGGCATGGACAATGACAGCAGTAAACCATTATGTATTGTCAATGGGAACCAGTAACTGATGGTTATAGTGATCAGCCAGCCTTCTCTTCATTTTCTTCAGGAGCTTCTCTGAAGGTATCGGTGAGGAACCTGCCTTGAGCTTCCTGTCACAGTTCATTGGTAAGGGCAAAGCGCTATTCTAGGAATTAGAACATGCCACCTCCCATTCCCCCTCCCATTCCCCCCATTGCGCCCATTCCAGGGTCCTTCTCTTCTTTAGGAATTTCGGTCACTACAGCTTCTGCTGTTGTTAGCAAGGAGGCCACCCCAGCAGCATCCAGTAAAGCAGTTCTTACGACCTTTGTTGGATCAATGATTCCCTTCTCCACCATGTTCACAAATTCCCCGAGCATGGCATCATACCCAACTTCTGAGGAACTCTGCAGAATCTTCTCGACTATCAAAGACCCTTCAACACCCGCGTTCTTAGCAATGGTCATGGCGGGAATTTTGAGTGCTCTTTTAATAATGTCTATACCTATTTTCTGATCCTCATTAGAAGGCTTTAGGGAATCCAAGGCTGGGATGCAGCGCAGCAGAGCGCAGCCCCCGCCTAGCACAATGCCTTCTTCCACAGCTGCTCGCGTGGCATTGAGTGCGTCTGTAACTCTGTCTTTCTTCTCATTCACCTCCACATCGCTTGTTCCTCCAACCTTCAGCACAGCTACTCCGTCTGAGAGCTTTGCGAGACGCTCGTTCAGCTTCTCCTTTTCGTATTCACTAGTGGTGATGTCGAGCTGCTCAGTGATCTCCTGGATGCGTTTCTCAATTTGAGCCTTGTCACCTTTTCCTTTCAAAAGCATGGCGTCATCCTTAGTGACAATGACCTCTCCAACTTTTCCTAAGTCGTGAGCTTGAACATCTTCAAGGTTTAGATTCAACCCCTCTTCTCCAAATACCGCACCACCAGTAGCAATAGCCATATCTTTAAGCTGGTTCTTCCTGTTGTCCCCAAACCCTGGCGCTTTGACCGCCACAACCTGAAGACCCACTTTCAGCCTGTTCAAGACCAGTGTGCTTAGAGCTTCTCCATCAACGTCCTCAGCAATGATGACCAAGGGCTTCCGATGAGCATTGGCGATTTCCAGAGCGGGTACGATGGACTGCACACTAGAAATCTTCTTTTCACTCAAAAGAACATAGGCGTCTTGGAATTCACATTTCTGACCTTTCGATGTGTTAATAAAATACGGGGAAATATATCCTCTGTCAAACTTCATGCCTTCAATAATTTCTAACTCATCATTCAGGGTTTTCCCATCCTTCACTGTGATGACACCCTTCCTTCCCACCTTCTTCATCGCATCCGAAATGATGTTTCCAATATCTTTGTCTCCATTTGCAGAAATTGTAGCAACCTGAGCAATTTCTTCAGGGGTTGTCACGGGTTTAGATTGTTTTTTCAGTTCAGCAATTACAGCATCAACAGCCAACATCACACCTCTCCGGATTTCTACTGGGTTGGCCCCTTTGCTGATCTTCTCAAAGCCCTCCTTGGCAATAGAACGTGCCAGAACGGTAGCTGTGGTAGTGCCATCCCCGGCCTCTTCATTTGTGTTATTGGCAACATCTTGAACAAGTTTAGCTCCGATATTTTTGTATTTGTCCTTTAAATCAATTGACTTTGCCACAGTGACCCCATCTTTCGTTACTTTGGGACTTCCCCAACTCTGCTCAATAATCACCGTTCTTCCCTTTGGCCCCATGGTAACAGCTACAGCGTCGGCTAAAAGGTCTACACCTTGAAGCATTAAGGCTCGAGCATCCGCACCAAATTTTACATCTTTGGCATAGGCCCGAGTGAGATGAGGAGCCAGTGCCCGGGACACTGGTCTCATCTGGCGAAGGACTGTGGGTAGTCGAAGCATTTCTGCGGGGCGGCGGCGGGAGCGCACGAGGCGAAGCAGGCCGTCGGCGGAGAGTGAGGGCGACTTAAAGTTCTTATCAAATAGATCTTTCACTTCCTTGATCAGAATTACCCCAAGATATTTTATGCTATTTGTGGCTATCGTGAAAGGTGATGCTTCTCTGATTTCCCTCTCTGCTTCCTTATCCTTAGTGTATAGGAAGGCAACTGATTTTTTGGAGTTGATCTTGTATTCTGCCACATTACCAAAGGTGTTTATCAGCTGTAGGAGTTCTTTGGTAGAGTTTTGGGTTCACTTATGTATACTATCATATCATCTGCAAATAACGAAAGCTTAACTTCTTCCTTCCCAATATGAATCCCCTTGATCCCCTTATGTTGTCTTATTGCTATTGCTAGAACTTCAAGCACTATATTGAAGAGGTATGGAGAGAGTGGACATCCTTGTCGTGTTCCTGATTTTAGTGGGATGGCTTTGAGTTTTTCTCATTTTAATTTAATGGTAGCTGTCGGCTTGCTGTAAATAGCTTTTATTATATTTAGGTATGACCCTTGTATCCCTAATCTCTCCAAGACCTTTATCATAAAGGGGTGTTGAATTTTGTTGAATGCTTTTTCAGCATCCAATAAAATGGTCATATGGGTTTTTTTCTTTCAGTTTATTTATATGGTGGATTACATTGATAGATTTGCATATGTTGAATCAGCCCTGCATCTCTGGGATGAAGCCTCTTTGATCATAATGGATAATTTTTTTAATGTGTTCTTGGATTCGGTTTGCCAGAATTTTATTGAGAATTTTTGCGTCGATGTTCATGAGTGATATAGGCGTGTAATTCTCTTTCTTGGTTGGGTCTTTGTGAGGTTTTGGTATCAGGGTAACTGTAGCTTCATAAAAGGAATTTGGCATGACTCTTCTGTTTCTATATTGTGAAATACATTAAGGAGTATAGGTATTAGCTCTTCTTGGAAGTTCTGGTAGAATTCTGCATTGAAACCATCTGGTCCTGGGCTTTTTTTGGAAGGGAGGTTTTTGATAACAGCTTCTAATTCTTCGCAACTAACAGGTCTATTTAGGTCATTCACCTGGTCTTGGTTTAGCTTTGGTATATGGTACTTATCTAAAAAAATGTCCATTTCTTTTGCATTTTCCAGATTTGTGGCATATAGGCTTTTGTAGTAAGATCTAATGATTCTCTGAATTTCCTCTGTGTCTGTGTTTATGTCCCCCTTTTCATTTCTGATCTTATTTATTTGCGTGTTCTCTCTCTGTCATTTAATTAGTTTGGATAGGGGTTTGTCGATCTTGTTGATTTTCTCCAAGAACCAATTTTTTGTTTCATTGATTCTTTGGACTGTTTTCTGTGTTTCTATTTTGTTGATTTCCGCCCTCAATTTGATTATTTCCAGTCTTCTACTTCTCCTGGGCGCGTCTGCTTCTTTTTTTTCTGGAGCTCTCAGGTGTGCTGTTAAGTCCCCAATGTATGTTTTTTCCGTTTTCTTTAAGTGGGCACTTAGTGTTATGAACTTTCCTCTTAGCGCTGCTTTCATCATGTCCCATAGGTTTGAGTATGTTGTCTCTTTATTTTCATTAAGTTCAAGGAAGACTTTAATTTCTTTCTTTATTTCTTCCTTGACCTAGGTGTGGTTCAGTAGTTGACAGTTCAGTTTCCATGAGTTTGTCAGCTTTCTGGGGGTAGCGCTGTTGCTTTCTAACTTTAATCCATGGTGATCTGATAAGACACAGGTGGACACTGATTTTTTTTTTTGTATCTGTGGAGGTTTCCTTTGTTTCCAAGTATGTGGTCAATTTTCGAGAAGGTTCCATGAGCTGCAGAGAAGAAGGTATATTCTTTCCTGTTTGGGTGAAGTGTTCTATAGATGTCTGTTAAGTCCATTTGCTTCATTACCTCCAACAATTCTCTTAATTCTCTATTAGGTTTCTGTCTGATTGACCTGTCCATTGGTGAGAGAGGTGTGTTGAAGTCTCCTACTACTAGTGTGTGTGGTTTGATGCCTGCCTTGAGTTTTAGTAATATTTCTTTTACATAAGTGGGTGCTTTTATATTAGGGGTGTAGATATTCAGGATTGAGACTTCATCCTGATGAATTTTTCCTGTTATGAGTATAAAGTGTCCATCTCGATCTCTTCTGATTGATTTTAGTTTGAAGTCAGTTTTGTTAGAAATTGGTACGGCCACACCTGCTTTTTTCTTAGGACCATTTGCTTGAAAAACCTTTTCCCAACCCTTTACTCTGAGTAGATGCCTGTCTAGACAATTTTTGTCTGTGACTGTATGAGCCAAATCTTAAACTGCTAAGCAATCCTGGGGTCCTCCACCAATGCTTCTGTGGCTAGCTCCACCCCTCGTCAGGTCTGTCAAAGTCAAGCCTGAAGTTCTCAGGTGAGTTAGAGGTGTGTGACCTGGAACTGCATTCAACCCCAGCTCCAGAACGCTGGTGCCCACACTATAGCAGGTGTTTTTGCTTAGCTTTTTTCTACTTAATGTAAATGTTGTTCAAAAGCTCATTGTATGGCAGAGACTCTTGAAGCTATATCTGTTTTTGTTCATTTATTTTATTTTATTAGCTTTCTTAGGCCCTATGTGGAAAATCAGGCCTTACATTGGAATGCCAAAGTACACCATGCTTTTTCTTTGGAGCCACCAACCAGCTACCAATCATGACATAGAAACTTACTATTAGTTTTTAATGCTTAGTCTAGCTTAGGCACAGCTCTGGCTAGCTCCTCTAACTTAAATAAACACGTCTCTCTTTATCTACCTTTGTCTCGGGACTTTTAACCTTTTCTTACTTTCTTGATGTCTCTATGTGGCTGCCTGGCTTCTTCCCCCCAGACATGTCCTTCTTTCTCTCGTCCTTCTTCTCTCTCGTTCCTTATCATTCCTCTGGAGCCTAGATTTCCCCTCCTATTTATTCTCTCTGCCTGGCAGCTCTGCATAGCCCTCTTCTGCCCAGCTATTGGCATTCATTTTTTTATTAGACCAATAAGGTGCCTTAGGCAAGGAAGGTGAAACAGATGTAACACATCTTTACATAATTAAGCACACATCCTTACATCATAAAACAATGCAGCATAAACAAATTTAACACACCTTTACATAGTTAAAAGTACTATTCTACAACAGGGAACTGGTTGGTGACCCAAGAGAAAAATCCTGGTATGTGTCAGAGTGATGGAAAATTCTCCACAGGAAAATCGCCTTGACCTGAGGCTACATACCAGCCCCACGGCAGCGGCCACACCACAACTCTGAGTTCCTACCTGCCGTGCTCCAAGGACCCCTTCATCACGCTGACCACATCTCTTCACATCTGCCTGGACCAGTGCATGTTTTCATTACTGGCCTATTTTTTTCATCTGAAGATCTAGTTTTCCAGGAAAAATTATGTTGCTAAACTGAAATCTTCAGACTCTCATCTTTAGAGCACAGTGAACTGATGATTGAAAAATGGAACCCATAGGTAAAGGAATAAATTTCCAAAGAGCCTACAAGACTCAGTTCTCATAAAGAAGAGATGGTGGGCTATAAGTATGAGGGTCAACTTATTATGTCTGAAAGAACCATGGATCATCAAAGTAAAAAATAAAAATAAATTCGGGGCTGAAGATATGGTTCAATATGTGGAATAGTTTCTGTCAGTTTGACACAGGTTAGAGTAATCTGAGAGGAGGGAACCTTATCTGAGAAAATGCCTTTTCTGGATTATAATTAATATAGGAGGGGGTCCCCCAGGCAGGTGGTTCTGGAGTATATAAGAAGACAGGCTCAACAAGCCGTGAGGAACAAACAAGCAAGCACCTCCCCTCCATAGCCTCTGCATCAGCTCCTTCTTCCAGGTTCCTGGCCTGTGTCCATTCCTACTGGGCTTCCTTCATGATGGACTATGATCTGAAACTTTTAAGATGAAATAAATCCTTTCCTCCCCGAGTTGCTTTTGATTATGGTGTTTAATCACAGCCATAGAAATCCTGCTAAGACAGTCAGTAATGTGCTTGATGTTCAAGCAAGAGGACCTGAGTTCAATCCTCAGATCAGGGCTACAGAATCATACACAGGCAGGTCTCGGGGGCTCCATGATCAGCCAACCTAGCCAACAAGATGAGGCCCAGACAGTTAGGAGACTGTCTCATAAAGCAAGATGGATAATACCTGAAGAAGAGACCCAAAGTTGTTCTCTACCTCCCACAGATGTGTATCTACACACATAGGCGCACACACCCATGCCCACAAACTAAATAATTTTATATGTCATGAATTATCCAGTAAATGAATGCAAACAATCTGAAATAAAATAAATAAAACATGTTGCAGAATATTTGTTTAACTATGCAAAGATGTGTTGCTGTTTCACCTTGCCTGACAAAGGTTCCTACCTGACTGGTCTAATAAAAAGCTGAATGCCAAAGTGAGGGAGGAGGTGTAGGCAGACCCTCTGCGCAGGGAGAATATGTAGTAAGAGGAATTTAGACTTGAACAGGGAGATGCCAGACAGACAGACAGACAGACAGACAGACATAGAGGAAACAGGGAAGCAGAACTACAGAATGAAAGAAAAGTAAGAAACCCTGAAGCAAAACAAAGATGAATAGAGACAGATTAAGTTAAAAGAGCTAGTGGGGCAAGCCTAAGCTAAGACTGAGCATTCGTAATTAATAATAAGTCTCCATGTCTTTATTTGGGAGCTGGTTGGCAGTCCAATGAAGCATTCCAAGTACAAATACATAAATAATTCCACCTATCCGAGCACCCAGCACTTGCAGAGCCCTTAGGATGCGTTGGGTTCTCTGAATGTCATTTCAAAAGGAAGCAATCGCAGCTTTGACCAAATGGACAGGTGTCGGTAAGAAAATGCAGGAGAGGCACCTGGGCTAGATTGGCTGCTCATGGAGTCCCCGAGACCTGCGTGTGTATGCTTCTGCAGCCCTGATCTGAGGATGGAACTCTGTCCTCTTGCTTGAACAGCAAGCATATTACATAGACAGTGAATGCCTCTTCTCTGAAACAGTTAAGGCTAGAAATGTTTCTTTCTTTGTACTTTAGAGTATTTGTGTTTACATTGTGACACTGTGGGAGCGGGGGCCTGGTGAAATTGACCGATATCTCATTTACATCCATTTAAATTCCAAAAATAACTTTCTACAGCATGTTTAATACTTTTGTGCATGAAATGAAGTTTTATGAAGTAGAATTTTACATTTATGGCATCACTTGAGGGTCTAAAATGTTTTGGATTTCATTGTATTTCTGATTCCCATGTAATAAGTACCTACTGTACATTCTGTGGAGACACTTTGGAAAATGGGTCACGTCTTTAAAGTGTCTATGCTTTGCAATTTGTCCTCCCACTTTTGTGTTTATTCTCATACTCTAGATGACAAGTGACTTCTCTCACAGTCCGCTCCCTCTACAGCTTTCTCTCTCTCTCCCTCTCCCTCCTCCCCTCTCTCTCTGAGAGTGATAACCTCTTCTTAGTCATTCTGATGACATTGGAAGTCCAGGGAAACCATAGTCAAGCAGAAGGAAGTGGAATGGACTCCCAGTTCCACAGCAGCTGTGCCCAGGCTGGGGCGAGAGTCTGCTGGTCTCTGCTGGCTTCCCCCAAAAGACTCCAGGTGAACAAAGGTCTAGGCAGTGATTGTGGACCACTTCTCCTGAGCCCGGAGAAGGCGCTAGCAAATGAAAAGACAGTTCTCAAAGATGTTCTCCAGGGATGGGGAGACAGGACAGTCCGCATAAGGACTTGAGTTTCATCCTTAGAACCCACATTTAAAAAAAAATCCAAGTGTGGTTATGTAAATTTATAATCCCAGTCCTAGTAAGGCCAAGGCCGGCAGGTCCCTGAGGCTCACTGATCAGCCAGCTTGGCCGACTCAGTGAATTCCTAGCCAGTGAGAGACCCCATCTTTAAAAAAAATTAAAAATTTTAAAAAGAAAAAAAATAAAAATAAAAATTTTAAAAAGGTGGACTATGTCTAAAGAATAATACCTACACCCACCCAAACATACGTGTGCACCTGGACACACATGAACACACACAAGCAGGAAAGAACTAAAAGAAAGCGATGTCTCCCAGAGGGTCATTATCGAGGTTCTCATGTCAAGAAATGAGAAGGAAACAAGAAATAATTTGGGGGTAGGTGGGGACTAGATGAGATTTGTTCAAGAACAGATTTAAAACATTTTTTTCCTGAAACAACTTACTTTGCAATCATGGCCTTGGCATCTGGCCCTCTCTCATTTAACCTCATCTGCCTGACTTTAAATTCATGGAACAGATTTTCACTGCCCTGGATTCCACGCAGTTGGCCGGCGGAGTGTTCTTGGATGTTACCAAAAAAAAGGCATTTGATACCATTAATCATATTGCCATATGTAATAAATTGGCTGCCTGTGGTACAGCGCCTAAAACTGTCACATGGTTCCAATCAGAGCTCTGCCAACTGAACTTGGTTACTGGAAACTCTGACACGCCAAGCTTGCCTCTGCTGGGCTCCACCATCCTGTTTGCAACACACGTTAATGACCTGCTGGCTCGCGGGCTACACAAAGGCCGGTCCTTGCTAGGATACACATGTCTGAGGGTGCTGTGGGACATGAGCAGGGACCTGTTTGGGATCAAAGTCACATCATAACCATCAACCTTTGACAGCCAGACAGGGACTTGAAGGCTAATCCCAACCCAGGCTTAATGTGGGGTTTTACATCTGCTTCCAGCCTGCTCCTTTTCCACCTCCTGTACCCCTCCCCGTGAACTAGTTCTGCAGTAAACTAAGCGAGTGTCTCTGTGCTCTGACGTGGATGCCCTAGCCTAGCCTCAGCCCAGGGAAGGAGGTCTGCCACCGCCCTCTGGAGCTTCCAGGATGGATTTCACCACAGGAGGAAGAGGAGGTAGGGGCAGATGGGAAGTCATCTCTGTCTGAAAGTCTCATGACATCAGCACCCCTGGCCTTAACAGGTGACATTTATACATGGGTCAGCTGGGGTCACTTTCCTCGTTTCTGCTTCTGCCCCCTAGGGCTCCAAGGCGTGATGAGTAGACAGATCTGGATAAAATAAAAATGAGCTAACCCTCTCCCTCAAATCAGATCGCTGTTTGGTTTGGTTTGGAAACCCAGACACACTTATGAAATGTTTTGGATTTTGATCCTGATTTATTTGAAATGGAAAGTTCTGGGTGCCTGGTTTAAACGGTATTTTTGTGATTACAGGGCACGCCCCTCCTGATAGCTACACTGGTGTGTGTGTGTGTGTGTGTGTGTGACCACTTGAACACACAAGTTTCTTCCCTGTGCATATCTGTGTCCAGACTCCAGTAAGGACCACGGATTGAAATTCTGAAATACAGTTCAAAAAAAAAAAAAAATCTCAATTCCAGCGACTTTAAAGCAGGAAGTAGAGGAAATCTCACCTGCCCCTCCTCCACCCTGGAAGAAAAGTTCTGCTCTCCTGCAATTCGCAGCCTGATGGTTGCAGACCCAGGAGGTTCAGGCAGCTTGGGTAAGGTTCACATAAACATCCCTGCCACCATCTGAAACCCATAAATAAGGCCCCTGGGGGGAAAGAAAAGAAACTGGGGCTCTGCTGTTTTCACACCACATTGGCATCTTTTATCTTCAGTAGACATTGTTTGGTGGAGCAGAGACCATTGCAGAGTCTGAGGGGGGAAAATTAATAGGTGGTCTTAAAATAAAGACTCTGAGTGAAAAAGTATGCACCCCCACACACAGACACACAGAACCCCAACAAAAGTTCTGAAGTCACTGGGCAAAGGGGACTGTCTGGCGTTCTTCAGCCTTTGCAGGATAGGGAAGGTCCTGGGCTTTGTAACACTCTGACATCCCCCACCCTGTCTGGGTGGGTGCCATGGTGGAAGTCTTGGGATCTGTAGCACTCTGATATACCCCACCCCCACCCCGTGTAGGTGCCATTGGTGGAAATAGAACAAGTTTGACCTTTGCTTCCCAGAAAAGCAAATAATAAAAGTGAACTAAATGGCAAGTTCTGAAAAAAGTTGGAGGTTCCTTGCGCATTCCCTGAATGAGCAGTGCTCCAGGGACACATAAAAATTCAGTAATACACCCTCTGTGCAAATTTTCCCCTATTGACTATGGTGCAAAGTTCAAATCTAAATATTCATCACTCCTGTATCCAGGCGCTTATTCCAGAATCTTGATTCACAGATGCCAAACGACAGCATTTCTTAATTCACTGGTGTGTCTTGGACTGACAAGCATTTCCCCCCCGAGCCTAGACACACCCACAGGGAAACCAAAGACTGGCCACTCAACGATCCCATGTTTGAAGAACTCAAGCCTCTGGCCAGCACATTTTCCTTCCCACTTAGCGTGTGTGTGTGTGTGTGTGTGTGTGTGTGTGTGTGTGGTGTATGTGTGTGGTGGTGGTGTGTGTGTGTGGTGTGGTGTATGTGTTTGGTGGTGGGGTATGTGTGTGTGAGAGTGTGGTGTGTGTATGTGTGTGGTGTGGTATGTGTGTGTGGTGGTGTGTGTGTGTGTGTGGTATGTGTGTGGTGTGGTGTATGTGTGTGGTGTATGTGTGTGGTGGTGTGTGTGTGTGTGGTGTGTGTGTGTGGTGTGGTGTGTGTGTGTAGGTAAGTAGGTAGGTAAATAGGCAGATCAGTAGACAACTTCAAATGTTAGTTTTCACCTCAGGGTTTTGGTTTTTTTTTTTAAGTTTTAATATAATTACATAACTTCTCCCTTCCCTTTCTTCCCTTCATACCCTCCCATGCACTTTCCCTTGGCTTTCTCCCAAACTCATGGCCTCTTTTTCTTTAATTGTTATACACACACACATGCATACACACACACACACATGCATACACATATATTTATGTGTATATATATGTATATGTATATATATTCCTAAATATATAAACATAATTTGTTCAGTCTGTGTAATGTTTTGAGACCAGATCTCACGTTTCAGCGAAGCACATGCCTCCCAATGGCCCAGGAGCTTCTGAAGTTCTCCCGTCTCACCTACACACACATATACACACACTTATCTTTCCACGGCTCTAGAGAACTCATGCTCGTGCCTGTGCTTTCCCCACTGAACCCCCTTTCCATCCCCAAGCCAACTGTGGTAAAATTGGGAAATGAGATTAGAAACCTCTGCCCTCAAAGTTCAAATCATTTAGTTTAAACACATCACATTACCGCACAACAATGCATGTCTTGTAAAGTTATTTTTTTATAGAACTTGTTAATGTTTTTGTTTGTTTAATTTACTGTTTTAAAAACAGTATGAGCTTTTAATAATGCAGTTAGTGACTGTCTCTAGCAGAGGTTGTTGATACCCACAGCCAGTGAATTATTGTTGCAAAGGGGGGCATTGAAGTTGAACAATGTGTAGGAGAGAACAGGTGTGTGCATTGTGAAAAAGAAAGTAACAGGATACAAAAACAAACAAACAAGCAAAGAAACTAAGTGATAAGATGAGGAAGCAGTCAGAGAAGCGCCTACAAGACGGACATCAGTGCAGTATGTGACATCAGTGCAGTATGTGACTGGGTATAGCGTGCCTCCTCTGATCATACAGCAAAGGTTGCCAGGAAACAGAAAAGAACAGCACAAACTTTTTGCTGACTCAGGTATCATCAAAGCAGGCCACCTAAGAAGGTCCTGTTCAATGACCTCAGAGCAAGCTGGGAGTGCCAGCCTTTTATTATAAGGTTGGAGCCAAACCACTGACTGCCAACAATGACTGGCAAACCTTAAGGCCGAAGGGTAGCATAATTACACCCAAAGAAACTTCATGGTCAGACAAAGTGCAAGCCAAGTTAAAAGGAGCATCCCACTATAGAAGGTCAGAAAACGCTTCTGTAATACTTAGATAACAAATGGTTTATGGTTTGTGAGGAATACCTTTGTGTGTGTGTGTGCCTGCTTGTGTGCGTGTGCATGGGCGTGCACATGTGTGCGTGTGTGCTTAGTCTCTTTAAAATGCCTATGGCCAGCTGGCCGGGGACTGAAAAAGCATGGGACAAAACCGGTCTCGCTGAACATAATGGACAATGAGGACTACTGAGAACTGAAGAACAATGGCAATGGGTTCTTGATCCTATTGCATGTAATGGCTTTGTGGGAGCCCAGGTAGTTTGGATGCTCACCTTAATAGACCTGGATGGAGGTGGGTGGTCCTTGGACCTCCCACAGGGCAGAGAAACCTGCTTACTCTTTGGGCTGAGGAGGAAGGAAGACTTGATTGGGGGAGGGGGAGGGAATGGGAGGTGGTGTCGGGGAAGAGGCAGAAATCTTTAATAATTAAATTAATTAATTAATAAAAATCAGAAAAGAAAAAGAATAGAGAGATAAAATGGGGACTTTATGATGAATGTAAAAGAAAGAAAAGCAAACAAAACTAAAAACACTCAAGTTCAAGGATATTATACATTGTAGATTCCTAATTGTTTTAAAAAATAGATTATACATTTTCATAGAAAAGGGCTTTAGGTATTTTATGATGAGGACTAAAGGGATAGTTTGGTGGCTAAAGTTCTTATATCAAAACATGGTAACCAGAATACATATAAATGACATGTTCATAGTACAAATGTTTGTAACCCCAGTATTCTGTAGAAAAAAATAAAGAGAAAAAAAAAAAAATAAAATGCCTATGACTTTCTCAACCCAGAGTCTTACGGAAATAGGTCACAGGATGGAGTTGGCCTGGAAGCCAGAATTGTCCTGCGAGTAGTGTCGTTCCAACCTTGCAAACTCCATTGAGCAAATGTGTTGCTGACCTACTATGTGTTGGGCATCGTATAAGGAGTAGAACTACATAAATGGATGGGCTGTTCCCACTGTCAAGAAGCTTGTCCTTTAAGAGTCTAGCAATCTACGGAGAGAAGGCACAAACATATCTAAAAATTCCAGGAGTTGTTCTAATAGTACAAATGCAATCTTCATGCAGTCAGCGCCTCACCTCTACCAGGGCTTACTCAGCTTGATATCTCTGTCACTCTACATACAGAAGGAACTCGAAACCTCTACACTTTAATACATATCCCAGCTCTTAGCCGAGATTTATGCCCTCTTTAAAAGCTTCGCGGTTAAGAGCGAGTGCTGTTTTGCAAAGGACCAAATTTGACTCCCAGCAGGCACTTGACAGCTCACAACCACCTGTAAAACTGGTTTGGAGAGGGTCTATTTCACATGCTATATACATAAACTCATGCAGGCACATGCATATCTGTTTATAGCCCATCATCTTCAAGATCACTGACCCCATGTCAAGTTTCCTGGCAGATCCATGGAGAGTAGCCTTCATTTTTCTTACCATAGTTTTTATTTTTAGAATTTCCTCTGGTTCTTTCCTGAAATTTTTATCTCTTTATTAACATTACACATCTTTCCACAGATATTTTCTTTCTTAAATTTCCCATGTGCCTGTATCAGAATCGGGTTGTAATGATTGCTTTGTCTCTTTAGCAACTGTCTTCTCTGGCTTTTGGAGCACTTTGCAAATTTTTTTCTCATTGAAAACAGGGCTTGGTGTATTGGGCAACTTGGACTTTACCACGAGGATTTAAATTAATCTGTCTGGGACATTTTCAGTAGATGGCATGCCAAAGACTCAAATTCCTTGAATGCCTTTGGTTTCTGTCTTGATCTGGACTCCTCAGAGGGAGGCTACACAGGACAGCTCTCTCCATGGCTGTCCTTACGATGGTAGAGCCCATCTCTGTGGTGGAACTAGGAGGGAGTATTCCATGGGCTTCTAATTTGATCTCAACGAGGCTGTCCAGCAGTCAACTCCCTGGAAACCCATCCTCTGTGCTCTGTTTAGGAGAGCACCCGGTGTTGGATGAGGATGACTTGAAGGTGCAGGGATGAGCAGAATGCCTTCATCATCTCAATCCTTCCCCAGTGAAGACCTGGGAAAGTCATGAAAAGTCTTGGGTTTTCCACAGTGATAGTTCTCCTCTTCCAAACCTACAAGGGACTCTTCCTCAGACAATAAGCCTAAGAACTGAAAGGGTTCTGGAGAGAACACTCAGCCTCCCTCAAGACTGAAGTGCCCAGGGGTGTCTCACTGTGCATCTCGTACACACTTGGCTCCCCCAGTTCTGCAGAAGTTCCTATCAGCCACCCCGCAAGTTTAACTCCAGGGAACAGAGCTCCCACAGAACGTTCTGAACGTGGTTATACCTTCATCACAGCTCTCAGATGAGTGAAGAAGTGTTGGTTTCTTGTTTACTGTGCAGTTCTTATAGAAATGGTGGGAGGAACACCTTTGAAGCTCTTCACAAATCAGAACTTAACATGTAAATAATGAAATTTTCTAGCAAATAAACGGTCAGAGAAGCACAAGCAGAAAATACACTTACAAGTCAGTTTCAATGTTAATTTTTCTTTGGTGATTACAGACAAAGACTGAAGTACTAGCACCACTATGTTATAGGAAAACATCTAAGATACAAACAGCTAGCTATAGGACCAACAAGACACAGAGCAGTAACAAATACTTTCTACATTCCACATACATAACTTCACGCATAGGAGGACCAGTGATGTGACTGGATTAAAGCATGACTTCAACTCTTAAACTTATCTAGCCATAATACTTAATCAGCTCAGAACGCACACCATTTTCTTTACCAAGCTATGCAACACATGGCCTGCTGGAATTATTAGGTGCTTACCAAGACTAAGACCAGAGAGCCTGAAAAGCTAGGACTCTCACCACCGAGGGTAAAGGCACAAATGAAAATATCAAACAACAATAGTTAACTCCCACTGATTCAACAGTATGCTAGTCTGTGTTCTGTTACTGCCTAGGCATAGTACTGCTCGTAGTAGGCTGGGCTCACCTACACTAACTAACAATTAAGAAAACGCCCCACGGATATGCCTACAGGCTAACTCGGTGGATGTGATTCCTCAGTTGAGGTTCTCTTTCTCCAAATATGTCAAGTTGATATCCAAGTTTAGCAAAATAGTAGATGCAGTACTTTAATATTCTCATGGCTAGTCTATTGGTATATCACTTCATAGCGGAGTATTAAGTAGATCAAATAATTTAAACTATACTTGCTAAGCACTGAGAGGCAGAGGCAGAGATTCCTGAAGAAGACCAGATACCCCATGTATAACAGTCAGTAGGGTACCCGTCACCAGCCCCCATTGTAGACACCTCAAAGACCCTGTTAACTTTAAATGGCACTGTTAGTCGAGTTGACCCAGCAAACACACCATCTTACACCATGAGATATACACGGAGAAAGGCCTGTCAAAGAAAACTTAAACCACTTTGTATCCTTTGATGATTGTTCACTTTAGGTGAGGAAAGAAATTGAAATATGAGAAAAGGCTTTGGTAGCAAAAAGAGTGGCAACATGGGTTGCCTTTCTACAGAAAGGAAGTTGTGAGGGAGTGTGCCCTTTATAAAACAATCCACCCCACCCCTGCAGAAATTGAATCCTTCCATCCAAACAACAATTTCTGATCCATGGCTCATGTTTCAAATACAAAGTCTACTTAAATAACATGTGGTTATTTAAATGGGTTCAGTTATGAGGTATGGTTAAATACTAACCTTTTGTGACTAGCAGCTTTATCCCTGACATCGCAAGGTGCGGAACACTATCAACTCTGAAGGTTCTCCTGGGGCTGTGCCCTGCCACACCCTTCATTTCCTGCACTTCAGTTTGCAAGACACATTTAGCAAGCCTTGTAGCTAATGCATTTCTGTAGTGCCCCGGGGTCTTAATGACACATGTATTTTGTAAACATTCTTGCTTTTGACTTTGAGAGGCAAACTTCTTCTCAGAAAATGCTGGGACACCTACCAGAAGCTTTTGATTTCAAAACCACCTTGGATCCATGGCATTGATTTGTTATATTTTCATTTTGCTTATGGTTGATGTCTTAGTTAAAGGAGCTTTGATGGAAGGTGTGCTTCCATTAATTTACCCTTTCTGGTTATTCTTACACTTCCTTTTCAGAAGAGTTTGTCTCTTGCCATCCTGTGTCTCTGGAGCCCTTGAGTGAAAACCGGCTTTGTCTGATTTTCATCTTCTCACTTGGGTCTGGCCCCTCCCTCACCCTTTCTTTAGCTCTGTGGTCCTCACTCTGTGCCCCCCTCACTGAGGTTATAATTGAAGAGCAGACCTGTGACAAGAATGTAGAACTCAGAATCTCATTAAGTCCCTGGCAGTGGCTAGCGAGTAGCAACAAGTTAAAACGTTAGCACCGATTAGCTTCTCATATTAGCCAGTTATTGCTGCTCCAAGGGCAGGGCCCAGGAGCATGGTGCATGGCAGATGCAGCATTGAATGGAGGGGAGAGAAGGACTAAGACATGAGGGGACTGTGGAGAGGGAAAGGTAAGAGGCCTGGGGAGGAAAGACATTGAGTAGTGCAGAGGTGCAGGGAGAGGGAGAAAATAAGGTGAAAAGGGAAGTAGCTGAGCCGGGCGGTGGTGGCGCACGCCTTTAATCCCAGCACTCGGGAGGCAGAGGCAGGCGGATCTCTGTGAGTTCGAGGCCAGCCTGGTCTACAAGAGCTAGCTCCAGGACAGGAACCAAAAGCTACGGAGAAACCCTGTCTCGAAAATCAAAAAAAAAAAAAAAAAAAAAAAAAAGGAAGTAGCTGGAGGTGACTGTCAACTTTCTTTGTCTGTGGAAGCCACTGGCATCTGCTCAGTCTGTGTCTATTGAGTTTCTGTCAGGATGATTAGAACCTCTGATGGAAGGACACAAATATGGCAATGGGGTGAACAAGTACATGGGTCCTTGGTAAAAATGGGCTTATGTTCCTGAACTGGTTCCCCAGGACAATGAAAACAACATCACAAGCAGAAGCCGAGAGCCAAGTTCCATCGCCAGCGAACCTTAGTACACTTGGTGTTCTCTGTTCTCTTTCCTACAAATGAGCAATGAGAAAAATAAGGGTCTCTCTGATTCTATGGTGTATGCAGTGCTTCCTAAATGGGTAGAGAGAGCAATAGCAGAGCCTGGCACATTGCTCACCATCTTCACACAGAGCACCCCACCTTCGTCTGTTCATGTATCAGGCTCTAAACCCAGTGATGATGATGCTGTGCCTGTTAGAACTGACTGGATCAACGATGAGGCTGTGTTTGTTAGAACTGACTGGCTCAACAATGAGGCTGTGTTTGTTAGAACTGACTGGACCAACAATGATGCTGTGTTTGTTAGAACTGACTGGACCAATGATGATGCTGTATTTGTTAGAACTGACTGGACCAACAATGATGCTGTGTTTGTTAGAACTGACTGGACCAACAGTAATGCTGTGCTGTTAGAACTGACTGGATCAACAATGATGCTGTGTTTGTTAGAACTGACTGGACCAACAATGATGCTGTGTTTGTTAGAACTGACTGGACTAACAGTAATGCTGTGCTGTTAGAACTGACTGGACCAACAATGATGCTGTGTTTGTTAGAACTGACTGGACTAACAGTAATGCTGTGCTGTTAGAACTGACTGAACCAGCAATGATGCTGTGTTTGTTAGAACTGACTGGACCAATGATGATGCTGTGTTTGTTAGAACTGACTGGACCAATGATGATGCTGTGTTTGTTAGAACTGACTAGACCAACCGTAGTGCTGTGCTGTTAGAACTGACTGAACCAACGATGACGCTATGTTTGGTAGAACTGACTTTACCAGCGATGAGGCTGTGATTGTTTAATTGACTGTACCAACAATGATGCTGTTTGTTAGAACTGACTGGACCAATGGGGCTGTGTTTGTTAGAACTGGCTGTACCAATGATGCCGTGTTTGTGTGTCTGTTAGAACTGACTATACCACTGCCTCAGAGCTTTTCTCTGACTCTTAAACCCACATGTCCATCTTAGATAAATAAATATGCAGGAAGAAAGGAGTCAGAGGAGGAAGGAGACAAGGAGCGAGACTACTCAGCGCTATAGCCCACCTGGGGCAGAAGAGACTGGTTGTCTCCACAGAGAAAGCCACAGAGTGTCTTTTCCAGTAACTTGTACTTGTGAATGAGACAGGATGACGGAGATCACCCACCCTCTGTTTTCAGGAAGCTTGAAGGAAAGTTGATTAGATCATTAAACAAATACAGCAAAATTTAAGTGTGCCTACAACTTAGGCTTTTAGAAAATTGTTTGTATACTTGATGTGGAAAGGGGTGAGGTGTCCTGATTTTAAAGGCAGGTAAAAATCAACTTGTGAAGTTCCAGTTTATGTGCCCAGGGTCACCACCTTTGAGAAAAACTAGCTCTTCTCAATTTACATTTCTCTGTAGAAGGTCAGCACCGAGAACTGTCTAGTCTAAAACCCTCCAGTTAGAGAAAAAACTCGACCGTGATTTAGAGAGAATCCTGTTTCTCTTTTCAGATTTCCAGCTTGCTGAGGTGCACGTCACATCTTATTGCATTGGTCTCATCCGATGGACATGGAACAGTGGAATTGTGAGCCCTGCATACAGATGCAGCAGCAGCTGCTGAGCCTCCCACCTTCCTGGGAACACCTTGCTAATTCAGGTAAGTGTCAAAGTCTCCTATCAGGAAGGATACTCCATTAGCCCCATGATTCTACAGCCCCTCCTTATAGATGCTCCTGATATTCTAGGTTTACCCTAGAATTTTCTTTCTCCCAGACACTATCAGCAGCGATGCCCTCGGGTGTCCAGAGCATTCTAATTTTCAAGGTTCTTTCAAATTCACTGTCTTATTCCTATCCCACACTCTTAGAAGCCAAACCTTAGTAGAGATTGTCACATCTGGTTATCTGATCGTGTGTGTGTGTGTGTGTGTGTGTGCATGTGTGGACTGCTGCAAGTGTGTGAAGGTCAGAGAGCAAACTCTAGTGTTATCCCTCATGCACACCAACCCTGTATTTTGACACAAAGTCTCTCAGTAGCTTGAAACTGATCACAGGCAGGGCTGCCTGGCCTTCAAACCCCAGGCGCCCACCTTCCCCTAGCTCCCCAGCGGGGGGATTATCACAGTGTGCTACCACACCAACCCTTCCTATGTATGTCCTGGGGGTTGAACTTGGGTCCAGCTTAGCTGTCTCCATGAGTTTAAATGGTCAGAAAGGAGTGTCTGTCTTTTTCTGGGACTGTTCTTTGTGCTGGGTGAAGAGGCCAGCTGTGATCACACCCCCATCTCTGTAGTAGACAAGAGTCATCCAGTTGTGGCCATGTGTGGCCTGTGCTCATATGCGCCTGTATGTGGAGTTACTTTGCATCTGGTGTTTCACAATACTTAATTTTATTTTGATCTTAGGTCTGATTAAAAGGAAACTCTTGGAATCACATATCATAATAATAGTTACAATAACTTCAAGATGAGTTAAGATGGTTCCCACAGAGGAAAGAAGAAAATGCCATCTTCCCAGGCAACATTAGACTGACCAGTCATAGCGTGGTTGAAACAAACATATTTCAAAAGTTGTGCTTGATTGTTGCCGTAGGCTTTCTTCCTTTCATCATTTCCAAGTGAGTCAGAGCAGCTTCTAGAATCTCATCCTAGAGATCCCAGGATCCTGGCTCCAGCTTCACGCTGTCCTAGGAAAAACTAATGACCTTCAGCTACTATAACCTGATAGCAACTTGCAGGGCAGTGATGGAGGTGGTGTCATTCTTCCCCAGAAAAAGCAAAACCTTCCTAAGCACTGCCCTTCTCCCCGTTAACAGACTTCCTCTCCAATCCCTGGAATTGTGACCCAAACCTGTGGGCAGGTGTGTGTGTGTGTGCGCGCGCGCCGCGCACGTTCATGCATGTATGCTGACGCTGAAGGTCCCACCTTATTTGGGGGGACAGATCTCTTGCTGAACCTGGAGCTCACCACAGCTAGGCTGCCGACAGCAAGTCCTGCCCTGGGATGACAAGCAGAAGCTACTGTGCTCTTCATGTTCCCTTTGTTTTGTTTTTGTTTTTGAACACAGGTGCCGGGGATTTAACTCATTACTGACTGAGCCATCTCTCTAGATCTCCACAATTTCTTAAATCAACTCACGGACAGAAGAATGGACATCTGGACAAGGCTGAGGCCACCATGTTTAGAACATTCCATCTGCCTTGTACCAAAGTCCTAGAAAAAACTCCAATGGCGAATGAGAAGTAGCAGAAGCATGAGGAAGGGCAGCAGGGAAAACACTTGGTAAGCGTCAGTCTGGCTTGCAGGTCCCCTTGAGGTGGAATGGTCAAGTCCTAGGGGTCTTTTCATTGCCATAAACACTATTCATCCTGACCAGGCTCTCTGCATCTGGAAGTGAGGAAGGGTGCAGCTCCCATGGAGTGTTTGGTCCACTCAGAGCAGATCATAATTTTTGTTTTCATGAAATATGCATATTCTTCCTTCTATATGGCAGACACATATATGTGTGCAACACATACATAAGTAGAGATACATATATATTTGTATCTATCTACTATGACCTTCCTAAGATCATTTTTCTCCAAGATTTCTAAAATTAATTTCTGCAATACCTAAGATTGAACTTCTTTTTGTCTAATAAGGTACCTTGGGCCAACCCTTGAAGTTAATTGGCTAACTGCCCTAAGTTGTTAGTCATTGGTACGTCGGTATAAACTAATTTTATCAAATAAAAAGATTTATGAATTTTCTTGGAGATAACACAATTAAAAGCTCAGATTTGGGGCTGCATCTTCCTGATGGCACCTACTTACCTAAGATGCATGCTAGCTTGCCACTGTGCCCCAGCTCAGGGAAGCAACCTGGCTGAACTGAGACTTAGAAATACCTGCAAAGATAAATTTCTAGTAAACACTGGAAGAAAGTCCAAGCTAGAGAGAGAATGACTTCGTTCTTTTGCCTAATATTTCTTGTATGCCGATTCTAAACCAGGGACTCTGCTAGACACTGGATATGTAGTTTGAAAATGAGTAATGTAAGCATCAAATTTGTCTGGGGAGGGGAAGGTGGACAACCCAAAGGAGCAGAGTATGTCCCAGCATTGATTCAAGAGATGACATGGAAAATCTAGAATCAGGTAACATCCGGGCTAGTGGCAGTTAAGTGATGCTCGAGGCTGCAAAACCCTTCACTCTGACATTTGGTGATGAAATAGCAACAGAAGACAGCAGTTCTAAATGGACAAGGTCATTAGACTAGGAGCCCCGAAGAGCAAGGCAAAGGTCACCTGCCATCATGTCCGGAATGAATCTTGTTTCTAGAAGGGACCTCCTTATGAAAATGCACTGTCACAGCTGAGTCCCATGGTGCAGGGACCCCAATCAAGACTGGATCCGGTGTCCAGAGCAGAGCTAACCACTACACGGCTCTCAGCAGAGGCTGGGAATTAGTATTTCCACCCTCAGGCCACCACTGTCTTCTGGCAAACCCTCTTTCTTGACATGCCAGTCCTCATGCCTTCAATTCGGGAGCTGCTATGGCCCATTAGATATCAGGATGTAGCACTCTACTCCCCCTTGAGGCTGCTGTTGACATACCAAGTTCAACCCAAAGGAGACAGCTTGCTTCTTAGTATTACAGGAACTACTAACCACGATGATACACAATTACAGTAACCCAGATTTAAAGGCACATACATCATGCACAGCCCACGTGGAACCTCCAAGGTCAACACAGAGTAAAGTACTCCTGCAGTTTACTAAGCCTCAGCTCTCAAGTGCGCAAAGCCATGGTCACCCCGTGCTTAGCACCCTGGCTAACAGAATACTTTCCCCCAACCCCCATCATCTCCTCTTGTAAGCGTGTTAATGATTGTAAACTTCGGGCAATTGGTTCTTCTCCAGCATCACCACGTCATAGTGTTACATAAAGGCTCATTGCTCATCAATTTTAATTAACAGCCTTGGCCGATTTGATGGTTAGATTCTTGGAATATACCACTTAAATAGCAGCTCTTCGTGTGCCAGAAGGGTAGGATTCCTCTCTTCTAACCAGAGAAAATTGCCCCAATCGTATACGAATAAATTCTCCACTTCCCAGAACTGATGGCAAATTCAGAGCCCCATAAAATTCATGCATGCCTCGCTGCTGTAGCTGCGTAATTAAAAGAAAACTAATATATTGACTACTTCTCCTCAAAATAGCATCCATAAGTCACTGCTGCCTGAGGGAAGCTTGTTGCTAAAAGGATTATGGGCAATATCATCTTTATGATTAAAGAGAGAGCATGGCGTGTTTCCTCTCACACGGATCCAAAACGCTCCATGCTAATGTTTTACATAAGTCTTGAACTATCGTGAGAGCCGAAGGGAAATAGCTGTCCACCGTGCCCGTCGCCGCATCACCTCTGCCGCATTGGCCCTCTCCAGTCCAGTCCATAGAAGGCTTATTTTTAACAGTGACTGAAGGGCACCACACTCTAATTTATGCACACATATAAAATCAATAATTACTTAGTCGACCTTTCCATTCGTCTAAATTTGGCCTGGCATAATGGAAGCTGTCCTCACAGTTCCCGCTGAGAATGATGAACAGGAGACGGGCGCGCATCTGTATCTTCTCACTCAGGGTTGGATGAAAGCAGAGGCAGAGGCAGTTTTCGAAGCTCAGCCAGTCCTTGATCTGAGCCACGCAGACTTTTCTTTAAGGCAGACTGTATTTTGAGGAGCACCAGGTCTCTTTCCAATGAGGACTGGTAAGTTTGATGCAGCCCCATCCTGGCTTTGTGTGGTACTCACTTTCGGTAGGTTGATGTAGCCAGTTAAGAGACAATCCTCAAGATGAACACTAGTGGGTACCTGCCCCAAGTGGGCACAAGCCAACACTGGGCTCAGATGAGAAGTCACTGGCAAGTGTCCCTGTGCGAGGTCCAGGTAGACTTTAGAAACATTTACCCAGGCCTAATTCTGTCTGACAGCCTCTTTTCAGAGTGGGGTTTCCTACGGTTGTGCGTGGATACTTGAGAAGGCTGACTTCCTGCCGGATGCTGCCAACCCAGCTTCACTTCATTTATAAAGAATGTATTTTAGATTTTCTTTTCAGGAAAAGATAATTTTCTTTTCAGGAAATTAACAACAAAGAAAATCAGCAGAATGTCTGTACTTTTTCCTCTCTTCCTCACACACTCACCCGGAAAGGTTTTCATCAGAGCAGAAATGAGGTCTCTATGCCCGGTGTTAGTCATACCCTGTGTCTAGAATTCTTTGCCATTGTTCATACTGAACGAGAAGCTCAGCCATTTTGCCAAGTGGCATGGCCAACCAGAACTTGTCTGGGTGTGCCTGCAACTTTATGTGCTATCCCACATCACCAAAGTATTTCAGCTATGGTGCTAGAGGATTATCACAGCACTTGATTGTATGGAATGTTATTTATTATGTATTTATTATATGCTGGGCAATTTTTAAGACACTTAGTATCTACCAACTCGCTGAGTCGTCACTGCAAGCCCAGAGAGGGTACAGATGAGTCACCTTTCCCCAAGGTCACACTGATGGAGACTGACAGATCCACACTTACAGTCCGCGTGATCCACTTACAAGGCCCAGGTTTATCCGTGAAGCTCTCCCCAATTTAAAATGCTACATGCATTATCTAACTGAAGCCTCATACCAGCTCTGGCCTCCGACCCCAGCTTCTCTCCATTGTGCTGTACTAACCTCTCTAGATTTCTGCCTGGCAACACAGCATCTCTTTAGAAGGCTTGAACAAAGGCTCAGTCAGGAGGACCTGTTACACACCAGCCATCCTCTGACAGCAGTCCCTATGTTTATCAAGCACTGTTTAGGAGAGTTCCGTATTCCTCAGCAAGGATGCCTGGCATGCAAAAGCACAGTGCATACCCAGCGAGTGCTGGCACCAGGGAGCAGTGAGGGAAAGATCACAGGGCCTGGGAGCCAGGAGGGAGGGAAAAGAGGGCTGAGGAGAGGCTCTGGAACACAAAAGCCCCAGACTCTCAGGGGTTTGGTGGCCAGCTGCTGCATCTTTGCATAAAACATGGGCATGGGGCTGTCGGGGGGTGCAGGATGGCTCCTGGGGGCAACCAGCAAATTGGAGAATGTGCCTTGGTGAGGAGCAGAGTTAAGGGGAATGCGGGCTTTTCTCTCGCATGTGCCTAAGAAATGCATATTACACAGAGCTGAGGGGAGACCGAGTGATTCAAGTGCTAAGGCTCTCTGTATGTCGCTTTAAATTCTCCTGGCAACATCCAATGTCCTCACCAACACAGAGGGGAATCCAGCCACCTGTCAACCCCAAGACACACTCCCGACTGTTCGGGGAGATATTGTAGACAGGAAGGAGCCTGCCACAATAATTACAGCACACTGTGATGGCCTTCAACACTGCCATCCTCCCTGCATTGTCTCGGGCTTTGTGTCCTCCTCTCTGAAAGCCACCAGCTAGCTGGCCGTGCTTTACTGGCCCAAGAAACTGGTGCTGGCTTTGGGTGGTTTGTGGAATCTGAATTCCTCATTGTTATGAAAGTATTACAGTCCACAGTTGAAAACCCTCTACAGAAGAAATGCCAGCTTGCCAGAAACAACAGAGAAGTCTAGGGACAGGACACTAAGATTGTTTAATTATACACAGAAGATTTTTTTAATGCATTCATTTCTCTTAAAGAATGCACAATTTTTATTTTTTAATTAAAAATAAAAACTTAAATATGTTCACATAGCAAAGTAGTAAGATTAAGAGCTTAAGATTATTTAGAATATAATTAAGATAGTATGGTTATTGAATAAGTATTTCAGATCAAATGGCTGTGGTTGGGACGATGGGTTATGAATCCCATTCCTCAGTACAACATGAATACAGGAAAGATTGCCTGCTTCTGCCTTCTGTGTTTGTACCCAGAAAGAAGACATCTTACCACGTTCAGTATGGTTAGGGAGTTCAAGAGGTCAATTTGTGGAGACATTTTAAAACAATTAGACATGGATAGCCTGGTTAAGTGATGAATGGTGGGCCATAGTAAGTGTTCACTGAGACTTGGAGTTGTGAACTATAATAATATGAGGGATTATTCATTCTAATGTACGAAGGAAAATGATCAGAAAAAAACAAATGCAAAGATTTAAAATGGTCTGAAAATTGAGAAATACTTCATGAAGGAGGAGCCTGGCTGGCTCATGATTAACATCTCAGAATGGCATGTTAAACATATACCAGACCAGGCGACGCTCTTCTGTGAGCCTCGTCAGAATGCTCTAAAGAAGCCGCAATGAGGCCTGATGTTCACTGGAAGGTTCACAAGCATCAGGGGGTGGAAATCCCGATCACACAGCAGAATAAAGATGGACACTTTGTATCAGTATGTGGCCTGCACATCTTGGAGTTGACCTGTTAGTCAAGAAGTTGCTTAAGACTCAGGTAGCGGGGAAACAAGTGTCAGGCTTAGTTCCCAACTCAGTCCACTGTAAAGCTGGGCAATGTATACGAATAAGCATTGTCAGCAGTTCACAACACACAGCCAACAGAGAAAGACACAAAACCATCCCCTCCACACCCAGCACAGGAATCGAGTCCATCAAAGGCCTTCCTGGGACATGGCATGACAATTAGATGATATCATGGGTGTTAAACACTGAGATTTTAAACTGTAGATCTTTTATCTAGACTATATGTATGAAATTAAGGCTTTTCCAGAAAGAACAGTAACATTTTGAATATTGTTATTGGAGAGACAGAAATGATTGTTGAATCTTTCTAACTAAATTTTGCTTTAACTACTATTGAGTTGTTTATCTAGGATATCTTTTGTTTCTAAATTTAATTAAAATGCAGGATCAGAGAAGCAACTGGAACTGGTGAGCTAGAACTGAGTAGTGAGGTGACATTTTTCTCAGAGAAACAACCCTAAAAATCTCAGAGAGGTCCCTTTAAATAAATCTGCACTTTAACCATGTGCTTGGCAAGTCAGGAAAACCTCTTAGAGAACAGCCACTAGGGAGATAAACAGGATGGACATCTGAAGGCTGAAGCACCGACCACTCAGAGTTCTCTGTGCCATGGGTTCCAAGGAAGGAGGGAAAAATGTAGTTTCAACAATCAAATAATCTAATGTTCACCACATAATTAAAAATTAAAAATCTGGAGAGAGGGCTCAGGTGTTCAGAGAACTTCTTACTCCTGCAGAGGACAGGAGTTTAGGTTCCCAGCATGTTTACCAGGTAACTCAACTGCCAGAAACTCCATCTCCAGAAGATCTGATGCCCTCTTCTGGCCTTGGTGAGCACCTACATACCTGTGGCACAGACACACCCAGAGCTCCAGACATAAATAAAAATAAGTCTTAAGAGAAGAGAATTCTTAAGCATGCTAAAAACCTATTCAAGAAAAAAAAGATCTGTCGATATAAACATTTGATACAGTGTAGATCATTATCAAAGCATCAACATTTGTTTTAAAAGGGTTATTGTAATTGTGTTTGGTAACATAATGGAAACAAAAGAAACATATTAAAAAGAGGTATAGCCCCTCAGGAGAGCACTAGAAACCATACAAGGAATTCTAGACTTAGTACTGCAGCGGGTTAGGAATTTGGGAGAGCAGCTTAGCAACACAGTATAGATGCAGTAGATGTAACAAGTATCTTAAATCAGCAACTAAGGCAGGTGAGTAGAAACTTCCACACTGAAATACTAAAAGAAACTTGGTAACCAAGGAAAAAAGTGAAAGAAACAAACTTCAGTGACTAGAGATTGGCAAAGAGGCTCCCAGATGCGGTTGGGGTAGCAGAACAAAGGAGGGTGAGCAGATGGGGAGATACAGAAACAGAAAAATACACTTCTAGTAAATAATAGCCCAGTATAGTTTAAATTTCCTAGCTATATACAGATGAAGGAAACCTCATCAAATCCCAAAAAAAGATAAATGAAAAAGATATCTTACTGGGGCAAATGTTGATATCACTGAATACCAACTGTAATGAGAAAATCTTCAAGATAGCCAACAGTATAAGGTGATTTCTCTTCAAACCCAAAGCAGAAGAGAAGGCACTGGCTAAAATGGGAGAAGGAAAAATAGCTATGAAGGTAGAATTCTATATCTAGCTATAATTATCCCTCATACGGTAAAGGAAAGAAAACTAATCTTATCTAAGCATTGGCTGGGAAATTTGATCAACACCTATTCTGGATATAAAGTTAAAGATATTTCTTTAGAATGAAGGAAAATGACATTTGAACTTAGTCTTATCTGAGAAAAATAAAAGTGTTGAAAACAATAATATCAAGGGGAAAAAAATCCCGTTTTACTTCAGGAGACAATTGTTTTCCAAGACAATGATATTAGCAAAGCACTTTAGAATTTGTAACATACACATAATAATAACAGAGCAAATCAAAGAATTCTGTTGTAATATTTTCGTGTGATGTTACCAGGAATTCCAAACAGAGACAGATAAAATGGGGATGCTCTCATAATCCAGAGCAACATGCTTAAAGCTAAAACAAAGGGGCTGGGAAGATGGCTCATCAGAGAAAAGTGCTTACCATACAAGCCTGATGACCCGAGTGTGATCCCTAGAATCCATGTATAAAGGGGTGAAGGGGGGAGGGGGAAGCTCTGTAACTCTAGCTCTCCTAGAGGGAGAAGGCAGTGGGGGTGAAGACATGGCCCAGCCTAGTCTGGAGTATGCGAATCTTCAGAGACAAGGACAGCTGTGCTTCAAAGAGCAGGGGCAAACTCCTTCTGAACGCTGCCCTCTGACCTCCGCACACCTGTGCGGAGCAGGTGCGTCCACACTACCGCCCCCGCACTCACCGCCCCCACGAGCTAATCATATTCAATCACAATTTTGAAGATAAACAAACTTAAGTAGTATTAGTCAACAGGACAAATAAGACGCAAAACTGAAGATAATTCAAAGTAAGATGAAAAAGGGAGAAGGACAAAAAAGAACAACCAGATGGAAAAAGAGCAGGCAAAGAGCAACATGACAAGCTCAGACCTGATGACATTAATAAGTAGATCATAGCCGGCAGTGGTGGTACACACCTTTAATCCCAGCACTAGGGAAACAGAGGCAGGTGGTCTCTGTGAGTTCGAGGCCAGCCTGGTCTACAAGAGCTAGTGCCAGGATAGCTAGGACAGATACACAGAGAAATTTTGTCTCGAGAAACCAAAAATAAAATAAAATAATTACATCACATCTAAATGTACTATTACTACAAGTAAAAGACAATTATTGTCACATATGGACATATGCCATATATGAACAAGTCTAAATTCATACTGCTTAGAAGAGGTGAAGTTTTATAGATACACACTGGTGAAAAGTAACAGATAAAAATATATTAAGCAATATTAACCATGGAAATGCTGGGGTGTCCACATAGATATCAAATTATACTTCAAGACGAGAGAGCGATAAGCTGGGACACTTCGTATCCTTTAAAGGATCATTTTGGAAACTGGAGAGATGGCTCAGTGACTAAGAGCACTTGTTCTTGCTGAGGACTGAGCTGAGTTCCCAGCACCTACATCAAGCTGCTCACAGTTCCCGTACCTCTAGCTCCAAGGGGTCCAGTGACCTCTTCTGGCCTCCATGATACCTGCATTCATGTGCACATACCCTCACACAGATATGCATACATACATTAATAGAAGATAAATATAAATCTTTAAAAGGGTCGTTATTAAGATAAAAATTGTTAAAGGTGAATGCACTCTCACAGAGTTTCAAACTTCTTGCAGAGAAATGCTAGAAATAAGAGACAAACCCAAGAATTGTAATTGGAGATTATAACACTCAGCAACTGACAAAAAATATAGATAAGAAATCAAGAAAGACAGAGGATTGATAAAACTATCAAAAGCCTTCTACCTGGAGCACTGCTGTCCCTTCTTGGATTCCTGTTAGAGAATCCGTGGCCTGGCTTCTTGAATAACCTCCAGCAGAGGCATATTAAAAGGATCCAACAGACAAGTCACTATTTTTTTTTAATAGGAGGAAAATTCAGAACCCTGTCAAGTGTTATATTTGATATCCAACCTGGATTTTTTTTCTCCTTTATAGTCTGAACCCAGGACTCTGTGGAAGCCCTTCTCTTGCCTGTGGGGTTCTGTGGAATGGACTTTCACATTGACGAGGTTTTAAACACCACACAGTTCAAATGCTGCTTTTTACCGAAGAGAGAGCACACTGATGCTTTGTGCCAGTTCAATCGACATGTGCACATCTAAAGGCGAGGAACCAGTGCCTCAGAGAGGAAGAGGAGCTTGGCAGAGATCACATGGCCGGAAAGTGGTAGTGCCTGAGTCCTAGACTGCAAGGTTTCATTCTGGTGCCTGCCCTGCCCTTAGAAGACATTTGGTAAATACTGAGTAGAGTAACAATAGAAAGAATTCAAGACACTGTTTAGTTCCAAAGACATGGCTGCTTGACACAGGTCATGAATGGAACCATAATAAGAATCAGGCCTTCTGGTACCTTCTACTCTGCCATCGTCTCTGAAAGAAGGCAGTAAAATAAGGAATTAATTTTCAATCTAATCCTTAGCTTTCAGCCTAATCTCTTGATCAAATCAGCTCACTCTAAAGCATGAGACTGTTTCCCAACTGTCTATTTTAATCACTTTGTAACTCAAATCTAGCCAATGACTTGAAATAAGCAAGGGAGCTATCCTTGACAGACATTAATAACACTCACTGTGGTTTTTCAGCATAAATCAAATGCAATTTATGGTCAAACAGCCTGAACTGTATTTAGATACAACGCTTTTATTGTTCTCTGATTGCTGTCTGTACCTTAATGTCAAATCTCGTTTTCTATTCCCCAGATTCCAGAAAAATCTCAGTTTTCTAGGCATTTGTAGTACAAAATGTTCAGCTCAGGGTAGCCCAATGTTGTAACTAAGCTCTGTTGCCACAGATGTGAGCTGTTCTTCTGAGCTCCACCCTGATCCACCTGTTCCACTGTGCACCGCTCCATCTGCTCTACTTGTTCCACCTGCTCCACCTTCTTCACCCTGCTCCACCTGCTCCACCTGCTCCACCCTGCTGCATCCTGTTCCACCCTGCTCCACCAGCTCCACAGTACCCCACTTGCTCCACCTGCTCCACCTGTTACACCCTACTCCACCCTGCTCCACTTGCTCCACCTGCTCCACCTGCTTCACCCTGCTCCACTTGCCTCACCTGCTCCACCCTACTCTACCTGCTCCACCCTGTTCTACCTGCTCTACCTGCTACACTTGCCCCACCTACTCCACCCTGCTCCATCCTGTTTCACCCTGCTCCACCAGCTCCACAGTACCCACCTGCTCCACATGCTCCACCTGCTCCACCCTGCTCCACCCTGCTCCACTTGCTCCACCTGCTCCACCTGCTCCACCCTACTCTACCTGCTCTACCTGCTCCACCCTGCTCTACCTCCACCTGCTCCACCCTGCTCTACCTCCACCTGCTCCACCCTGCTCTACCTCCACCTGCTCCACCCTGCTCTACCTCCACCTGCTCCACCCTGCTCTACCTCCACCTGCTCCACCTTGCTCTACCTCCACCTGCTCCACCCTGCTCTACCTCCACCTGCTCCATCCTGCTCTACCTCCACCTGCTCCACTGCTCCACCCTACTCTACCTGCTCTACCTGCTCCACCCTGCTCTACCTCCACCTGCTCCACCCTGCTCTACCTCCACCTGCTCCACTGCTCCACCCTGCTCCACCTGCTCTACCTCCACCTGCTCCACCTGCTCTACCTCCTCCTGCTCCACCTGGTCTACCTCCTCCTGCTCCACCTGCTCTACCTCCTCCTGCTCCACCTGCTCTACCTCCTCCTGCTCCACCTGCTCTACCTCCTCCTGCTCCACCTGCTCTACCCTGTTCCACCTGCTCTACCCTGCCTTCTCTACTGTGATAGACTGAAATCCTTAAAACTGTGAACCAAAATCAATGCTTCCCCCCAGAAGTCCCTTCTATAAGGCAATTGGTCACAGAAAAACAAAAGCAGCCAATACAGTGCCCATTTCTTTGAAGATCTCAAGTGAATAGGCATGGAGATTAAAAGAAATTCATGAGTTATAATAAGACCAAGTAGCTAGCATGAGTGATTTCCTTCCTACAATAAAAAGAGAAGTCTAGGAGGGGTCAGATCATTTGAATAGTGACAAGGACCAAGAGATGCTACAAGCTTGTTCACATGATGGTGGACACATGAGACCAGGAAGCAGAGTCAGGAAGCCAGAACTGGAGTATATTTAAATGTTTCCCTACTTTTAAAGACCTCACCTCCACAGCCTTCCACAACCTTCAAAGCATCACTGTAAACTGGGTCTCACGCCCACAAAACCTAAGCCTGGGGGTGGGGAACATTTCTGATTTAAAAAAAAAATAGCAACAAGTCTCCAAGTCTGCCACAGTCTTCAGAAAATCAACACTGAACTGAACCGATTTTCTTGCCCAGCCTCTCACTGTTACTTTTTCATGGCTCAAGTGGGTAAGCATCTTAACTAAATCAAAATTCTGACCCTGGGGTCATAAGTACTTTCAAACTTGAGGAAAGTTGATAAACTCTCTCCAGAAACTTCTCACCATGTTTGATTTGTTGCCACTGGGAAGCACCGAGACTGACTGAGTCAGTGGGTACTCAGCCAGGCCTGGGTAAGACTCACCCTCCTTAAAGCATTGCCAGTCCTTGCCAGTGGGTGATGTGCATGCTGTATCCTTCACACAGCTTTTTAGTGAAGATGAGATGCCCTCTACCTTCTACCCACTGAACAGGGAATGAAGACAATAGAAATGGGTTGACTTGAGCCAACAAACCTCATATCAGCACAGGAGAGCCCAGGTGGTCCCTAGGACAGATGAATAGGTTCGGGGTTGAAAAGGCAATGCATAAATTCACACAAACCCCAGAGTCACAGAAAGCAGACTGCTCAAGAAGACTGACCACAAGATCAAAAACACTGATAACAGCTTATGATGAAGAGGATGTGGGATAAAGGGAACACTCTTGCACTGCTGGTGGGAGTGCAAGATGGTACAGTCCCTTTGGATATCAGTATGGTGATTTCTCAGAAAATTAGGAAACAACCTTCCTCAAGACCCACCAATACCACTTTTGGGTATATGTCCAAAGGATGCTCAATCGAACCACAAGGACATGTGCTCAACTATGTTCATAGCAGCTTTGTTTGTCATAGCCAGAACCAAGAAACAACCTAAATGCCCCTCGACCAAAGAATGGATAAGGAAAACGTGGAACATTTACACAACAGAAAAATAATGACATCTTGAGATTTGCAGGCAAATTGATGGATCTAGAAAACTTCATATTGAGTGAGGTAACCCAGACCCAGAAAGACAAATATCATATGAACTCACTCATAAGTGGCTTTTAGACATAGAGAAAAAAACCCCAAAGAACCTAGACAACAATGAGGACCCTAAGAGAGGTGTATGTGGATTTAATCTACATGGGAAGTAGAAAAAGACAAGATCTCCTGAGTAAATTAGGAGCATGGAGACCTGGGGAGAGGGTAGAAGGGGAGAGGAGAGGAAGAGAGGGGAGCAGAGAAAAATGTATAGCTCAATAAAATCAATAAAATATGAATAAAAAAGAAGAGTGACAACAAAAATGATTCCCAATAAAACAGATGAAATATGTGAAACCAGCTACATTTCCCTGGGTCCTAGACAAAACTGGAATATACGATGTAAGCCAGAAAACGAAAGGACATTATACCCACAATCCCAGTCTCCTCAGTAAGGTCTTCCCAATGAACAAGGCTCAGACTGAAAACTTGACCCTACAGAGGTGACATGGCTTAGAGCGGTGTCCTCAACTTTCCCAATGCAGCATCCTTCTAACACAGTTACTCATGTTGGAATAATCACCAATCATAAAATTATTTCATTGCTACTTCATAATTGTAATTTTGTTACTCTTATGAACCATAATGTAAATATCTGATATGCAGGATATCTGATATGTGATCCTGTCTCTGGTGTCTCTCCTCTCCCCTCCCCTCCCCTTCCCTCCCCTCTCCTCCTCTCCCCTCCCCTCCTTTCCTCTCCTCTCCTCTCCCCTCCTTCTCCCCTTCTCTTCTCTTCCCTTCTCCTTCCCTCCCTTGCCCCAGCCCCCATCCTCCTCCCCCCTCTTCCCACCCCATTATTGGCCGCCATGAGGACTGAATTCTCTCTTAGGGCTTCCACCATGGTGCCCTGCTTCACGTAACACAGGCCCTAAAACAAAGGATCTAAGTGACTAGAAGCTGAAATCTGAAGCCATGACACAGAACAAATATTCCCTCCTTTCAAGTTGTTGACTCACATATTCTGTCACAGACACAGAAAGCTGTCTAATAAAGTCCATAATCCTAACTTGCTGAGTATTATTAGGAAAAGTGTGTGATCTATAGGGACCTCAGTGGTCTCATCTGTAAAATGGAACTAACTTCCAAGCTTGTCTTCAAACAGCATTTGTAACACGGTCTGCTGTTCCTCTCCTTGACTCCAGTTCTTTTCTTTCAGGAGTTCTCCACCTCTCTGAGTAGAGGATAACTCTCTGTGTGTGTGTGTGTGTGTGTGTGTGTGTGTGTGTGTGTGTGTGTGTGTGTGTGTGTGTGTGTGTGGCAGGATTCCCTGGCTGTCCTGGAACTCACTATGTAGACCAGTCTGGCCTGGACTTCCCAGAGATCCTCCTGACTCTGCTTCCCAAGCACGGAGATCAAAGGCATGTACAGCACACCTGCTCCACACCTGTCTCCTCTCCTCAGTCAGCAGTGACTCCTCCCCTTACTGAGGTAACGGAGACAGGGCTCTTGGAAGGAAACTTAAGGTGGGCCCAACGACAGGAAAGGATGCAGAGGTGGAGAAGTGTGGGGAAGAAAGAACGGGGGTCAAGCAGAGGAGCAGCAGCCCCATGTTACAAGGGCTGCTTCAAGATCTTCCACTCTAAGACTTTCTTTGCAGGAAACCATGCCTTTCCTCGGTCACAACTGAATCATCAGGTGGGTAATGGGCCAAGGAGATGCAGTCTACTGACCATCTTGATGATAAAACAGGCATCCTTCCTTCTCAGTATGCCCGGAGCAGACACACCGAGATCTGCACCCCCACTTGACTCACCAAGGCCAACAGAAGCAGCTCCCCAGTGGTGAGGAAAAACACAGCAGCTTTTAACCAGAATTTCTAACCTCCGTTTGTCCTGACCTTGATCAAAGTTTGACTGCCGGGACATGGCAACCAGGGTCTGATAGAAAGCATTTGCTCTGTGGAGAAAATTTCTCAGGGTAGCCACCCTGAGGACACTGATTATAAAGTACCCCTGTGGCAGAACCGGCAATTCCCTCATCCAGATGTCAAATGCTGGTTAATTAAGATTAAGACGTATTTTCTTTTGCAAGTCCAGTCAATCATTTTCCTGTATGGTTCTTTTCCCACTGTTCATTTCTACAGAACTTCCTTGTCTCTGGAGGACCTGCAAGTGTAAAAAGAGCCAGAATTTCACAACATAGTTTCTCTAGGAAGAGCTGAAAATAGCTTATTTATTATTAAAGAAAGAGAAGGGGAGATTTTTTTAGGAAGGGATTTAGTTGTCTAGATTCAACCTATCATTTTTAAACGCAAAACATGTGCAAAAACTTAAAACATACAAAAGGCAGGCTGGGAGACAGCTCAGTGGAGAGAGTACTATCTGGCAAGCATTAGGACCTGAGTTTGAGCCCCCAGCCCCCACATAAAGGAAGGCACAGAACTGTGAACCTGTACTATTAATTCTCCTTCAGAGAGATGGAAGAAGAGATGAGAGCCTGAGAGCTCCCGGGCCAGTTAGCCTGGAATACGGAGAACAGCAGGACAGAGAAAGCGCCCTGTCTCACACAGGTGGAGGTGAAGAAGGCACCAGGGTTTCCTATGACTGTGGCCCACATGCCTCATACAGATTCAGATTCAGACGGACATGAACACACGTAAGAGAGAGAACATGAAGACAAACAGACTCTCATAGCTGAGTTCCATCCACACGTTTCAGCCGATCGGGTGGCTCCTTCCACTGACTCAGTCTGCCGAGTTCTCTGCCACCTTCTCGGCTTGACAATAACACAGAGACCCAGTAAACAGGGTCTGGACGATCCGCAAATTAAGATGACTTTTCAGCACCTATCAACTTCAAGCTGAAGAGACTGTTTGAAAAGCTGTGGTAAAGAAGGCAGTAACCATTTTGTCTTTTCCCATAAAAGTCTCCTGCATGGGGGTGTGTGTGTAAAGAACCCAGGTATAAACACTGCTACTGTAAGCTGAGAGAACCCAGGTATAAACACTGCTATTGTAAGCTCAGAGAACCCAGGTATAAACACTGCTACTGTAAGCCCAGAGAACCCAGGTATAAACACTGCTACTGTAAGCTCAGAGAACCCAGGTATAAACACTGCTACTGTAAGCTCAGAGAACCCAGGTATAAACACTGCTATTGTAAGCTCAGAGAACCCAGATATAAACACTGCTACTGTAAGCTCAGAGAACCCAGGTATAAACACTGCTACTGTAAGCTCAGAGAACCCAGGTATAAACACTGCTACTGTAAGCTCAGAGAACCCAGGCATAAACACTGCTACTGTAAGCTCAGAGCACAACCTCCACGATCCATCCGCAAGTTGAATTTGTTGAATGTGGATAATGATAAAATTCTAAACAGAACTCGTGAGAGGAACCCAAATGATCTGAAAGGGAGGCTTTGATGGGATTTATTAGCAAGGCTGTCCCTGGGAATTACAGTGGCATACAGAGAAGAGGTTTGCAAAGGCAAATTATACTATGTTGGGCATTATTCTACCTCAATTGAAAGGTAAAAGGCAAAAAACCAAAGGTCATCAGCCCATGAGTATATTAATTTATATCTAATGTAGGGGCTTTTCCACACATGAAAAAGTCCAAAAGGGGGGGAATTATAGCTCCCACAAGAAAATTCTGGCAATAATCTTACATAATTTACAACACGAAAGGACATTTCTGTGTTCAGGAACTGTGGCTGATGAGCAGGGCAAAAATAGATGTGAGCAGAAGTCACGTTAAAATCCTCAGCCCCTCGACCCTCCCCCACAGGAGTCTGGCTCACCCTGCACAGGTCCTATTTACAGGCTCTGGTGGAAGACAACCAGCTAACCTTCGGATGCAGGAGGTCAAACTAAAAAGACAAAGGCCATTCTTCAGGACCTGAAGTCACCCAGCAAGGCTGGAACCAGCTGTGTTCTAGCTAGCCCAGCACAGGCTCCAGACAGCCCTGAACGATTTCATTATCGTACGCCTTCCGAGGGGAGGAAGAGCGGCTGTCCTATTTCATGATAATTGGATGAAGAAATGTAGGTGGAAACACAATTCATTTCAGGGTTTGATGAATTATTTACTAATTAAGGAGACGCAGAGAAAGGGGAGGGCTACATGACTTTGGTATAAATGCTCCTTTTATTTTATTATTTATACACATGAAATTGTTGCTTTTATTAACCAAGAGGTTAATCACTTGAATGGGATACCTGGCATCCTTTCCAATCCCATACACAAGCAAATTGGCTCATTTTATGTTAGTAAAATAACCCTGCAATTTTTCTAATGCCTATCTGTGTGGTATAGTGTTAGAACATTTTATAATATGAAAAATAGAGAGGTTAGCCAGGCTGCTGGGGTTGCAAAACTGCTCTGTTCAGGTGGGGAGGTAAAAAGGAAAAGTCCACAAGATTCCAGTTAAAAAGGAAAAGAAAAGAAAGAAAGAAAGAAAGAAAGAAAGAAAGAAAGAAAGAAAGACAAAAAAATTAATGCCTTGAAAATCACTTCTTTTGGTATTCAGGTGACACCATGAAGACCTGCATGCTGTGGTATCAGAGCAGAAACTGTAGACATGGAGAGTGTGGCTGGAGGGCTGGATTGTACCTCACTTGGTACAGTGCTAGCCTACCGTGCTTATGAAGTCTGGGGTTTGGTTTCTAATATCTCAGAAGAGGAGGAGGGGTGGGGTGGAGGAGGGGTGGGGTAGGAGGAGAGGTTGGGGTGGAAGAGGGGTTGGAATGAAGGAGGGTTGGGGTGGAGGAAGGGTTGGGGTGTAGGAGGGATGGGGTGGAGGAAGGGTTAGGGTGGAGGAGGGATGGGATGGGATGGGATGGGATGGAGGAGGGTTGGGGTGGAGGAGGGATGGGGTGGAGGAGGGATGGGGTGGAGGAGGGGATGGGATGGACGAGGGTTGGGGTGGAGGAGGGATGGGGTGGAAGAGGGTTGGGGTGGAGGAGGGTTGGGGTAGAGGAAGGGATGGGATGGATGAGGGTTGGGGTGGAGGAAGGGTTGGGGTGGAGGAGGGATGGGATGGGATGGAGGAGGGTTGGGGTGGAGGAGGGATGGGATGGTATGGAGGAGGGTTGGGGTGGAGGAGGGATGGGGTGGAAGAGGGTTGGGGTGGAGGAGGGTTGGGATAGAGGAAGGGATGGGATGGATGAGGGTTGGGGTGGAGGAAGGGTTGGGGTGGAGGAGGGATGGGATGGGATGGAGGAGGGTTGGGGTGGAGGAGGGATGGGATGGTATGGAGGAGGGTTGGGGTGGAGGAGGGATGGGGTGGAAGAGGGTTGGGGTGGAGGAGGGTTGGGGTGGAGGAGGGTTGGGGTAGAGGAAGGGATGGGATGGATGAGGGTTGGGGTGGAGGAAGGGTTGGGGTGGAGGAGGGGATGGGATGGAGGAGAGTTGGGGTGGATGAGGGATGGGGTGGAGGAGGGTTGGGGTAGAGGAGGGATGGGGTGGAGGAGGGGTAGGGTGGAGAAGGGGTTGGGGTGGAGGAGGGTTAGGATGGAGAGGAGAGAGTCTTCAGTATGTGAGGGGACGCAGCATACTTCTGGCTAGTGATAGGATACGTAACTGGCAACCCACTTTGTCACTATCTGTGTAACTAATTCAAGTTATGTGTCCATAAATCTAATTTTATTTGTCTAGTTAATTAATTAGCTAATTAATTAATATAGTATGATGCTTCTGTTTTTATCTTAAGTCACCAAGATAATGACAAGACTAACAAAATTCTCGTTCTCTTGACCCTTTCATAAGGAATAACAATATACACATAAAATATATATTAACTCTTATCAATAGTCTCAAGGAAATAACAGGATGATGGGAAGAAGAAGGGCCAGCACTTTCTAAAGCTTGGGATAAAACCTTTAACTGGGGTCTGTCTTCTGACAAATTCTCAAGTGTATAATACCCGGTAGTTGGCTGTAAGTTCCATGATGTCCACAGCCTTTTTATCTTTTCAGACTTTATGTCTGTTAAGATCTGTGAGTTCTCCCTGTCCTCAGTTCTGAATCCCTCCTGCATTGCAGTCCCTGGTGCTATAAACTTGACCATTTGGGATACCACACATAATGAGATTATGCAGTAATTTTCCTTCTGGGTCTTGTTTATTCCAAGTGGCACTATTCTCATTGTTTGCCCTTTAAGAATCCTGCCGAGTATCGCACAATGTCTTGTTGTTTGGTCTGAATAGTATTCTAGTATGTGTTTATCTAGTTCTACTTTGATATGAAGATTGGGGAGAACTGTTGAAAAAGAGTGAATATTATGCTGAGACCTAGAAATAGGAAGAAACAGAATATTCAGAAAAGCTAACAGAAGAAAGGTTTACCAAGAACAGCAAGAATAAGGCCTCCGGATGCCTGAAAGGCACAAGGGAGTTCATAGCCATGTGTGTCTGTGATGGTCGGGTGGTCAGGGAGGTACAGTATTAGGCTAGAGATATGGGAAGACCCCAGGCGCCACCAGAATTTATAAGCACAGTATAAGATTTTTTTAAGTATTCTTAAGTTTTAGTGAGAAGACATAATAGGGAGTTGACATGATTCTACATATTTTACAGGTCCTCTGGTTTCCACACAGAATCAACCGAAAGGACTGGAGAGATGGCAGAGGTAGGCAATTGTGCCCCATCCCATTTCCCATGAGAGAAAGGCAGCTTTTGATGGCTCTTATTTTAATAACAGTGCATGCTGGTGGTAACAGATGGCACCGAGCTGAAGACATGTCTGAAAACCATTCACAACTTTACTCTTGACATGACTTTGAAGTTCCTTTTGAGACATCCAAGTGAGTAAGTCAAACAAGACAGGCAGAACGGTGAGTCAGAGGAGAAGCATGGTTTAAGTATGGGAATTTAAAGTCCTCCAATTAGCAAACTGTGGTAATGTATCCATACATATCTCACAGGGTTTTATTTGAAGCTCTGCTGTGATAACAAAATCTTGATAGTGTTACTGACTAAATGAAATCAACATTGTTTTCCTGCTCATGTTGCCTGCTCATGGCTGGTGGCTGGTGGCTGTGTCCCATGCCCCTGCTGTTATCATTCAGACCTAGGCTGAAAGAGACAGTCTACAGAACTGCTGGTCCTGGTGGTTGCCATGGTCAACTTCATGTACAACTTGTTGGAACAAAAGGTGTCCAGACATTTATGTGTGCCTATGAGGATGCTTCAGAAGAAATTAACATCCAAAGTGGTAGACTAAAGACCGCTCTCAACAACGTAGGTAGGAGGCATCATCAGCTCCATAGAAGACCTCTAGGACTGGGCAGAGCAGATTCTCACTATGACTGTCTCACTGTTTGTGGCAGGGACATCAGTCTCCTCCTGCCTTCAGTCTCCAGCTCAGATCAAACCCAAGACTCTCAGCTCTCCTGGTTAATACATCTTCAGAGTAAGTCCAGAGCTGTACTTTCAGCTCCTCTGAGTCTCTAGCCTGCTAACTGCAGCACTTCCGGGCCTCCCTAATCACACGAGTAATAGATATCATATTGTCTCTGTTACTCTCTAAGACCAAAACTAATAACAATACATGGGGTGATTCCCACCATACCACTCAGTTCACATGTCCGTCCCTGGCTGAATATAGATGTGCCTGTACAGGAGAGTGACAGTGGATCATTGTAGGGTTTACCAGGTAGTGATTCCAGCTGCAGCCACTGGACCAGATGTCATTGTTTGAGCAAATTAACATACCCCTTGTGCTTGATTAGTAGCTCTGAACCTTTTCTCCATACCTGTCCACAAGGCTCACCCAAATCAGGTTGCTTTCAGTCGATAAAGCACAAGTACACCTTGTCTTGCCACAGGGACAACTTTCCAGCCTGATGTCCTTTACCGGGCTCTTCACACCATGAGCTGTCACCCTGGTCCTCTATACTAAGGACACCATGCAGATTAGACCCAGAGAAAACAAAGTGTCAGCTACTCTAGAGTTACTGGTAAGACATTTGTGCATCAGAGTAGCAAGTAAACATGATAGATAAAGATGCTAGATAAATTCTTAGGGGTCTGATAGTGTAGGACCTGTAGAAATGTTCTCTTAAAATTAAAGATAAGTTGTCACATCCCACCCCTCCCATAACCACAATACATATATTAGAACTTGGAACTGTGGAGGTAGCACAGGCACTATGTGTGTGTAACTCTTCTCCCCTGGGTGAAGCGACCAGTTTCTAACAGGGTCTATATCAGGAGAAGACTCTTCAGTATATCCAGACTGCCTGAGAATTACCCTGCCCCTTAAGCCATATGATCTAGCAGAAACAATTCCTGAAGTATCGGTGGCAAGTAGGAGATGTATGTAGGGCTTTTGGCAGGCCTCGGTGCATGAAATAGTGTCAAGCCTTGAGATGTTGATGCAAAGCTCTGGGAGGAACTCCTCTCCGCAGTGGGCACAACCTCAGCATTGAGCACTGTGCTTAGAAGGGAAAAATGCCATATATGTAATTTTATACTCAGCGGTTGTAGCCAATAGTTTGGCTAGATAATTGAAAAAATTATTAGAAATAGTGACAATGGGAAGAGGTATATGGATTATCTCTCTGACAAAGATATTAGATGATATTTATATCTGTTCTTCAAAAGCAAAGAAGGGTTTAGATGCTCAATAGATAAGATTATACATTGTATGGATCCAGTCATCTTGCCTCTCCAGCCACCTCTGTAAACACCTAATGGGTTTATAAACAAAGCAGCCAACCAGGCATGAATGGAAGTCATATGTGGACTCAGTCATATGTAGGCTCAGTCACATGAACTACTCACCAAGATGGATTTATTACAGGCCCTTCTGAGTGTCACATATGCCAACAATGGAGTCAAACACCGAATGATCATCCTGAGTATGTTCTCAGGTATGATCCTTGCAGTAGCTAGAAGGCAGGTGATTTGATGGATTTCTTCAATCATTTGTTCTTAGTGGAAGATTCTGGATGTAGATTTCTCTTCTCTGCACACAATGTTTCAGGTATAGCTATCACCTGTGGTCTGATCTTCCATCCCAGTGTTCAGAAACAGCAGGAGTCTGGTCCAAGAACTCCCCAGTAAATGAAGTACCGCAAAGGTCCTATGTTTTACCAGTGTACTGGCTTACCATGTTCCTTCATCAGCTTTATAGGATTCCTGCTATCTATGAAACATTGAGTCTACTTTAATGGGTTTTTTGGAGGCTCTTTTATGATACCAGCTAGGTGGCAATACTGTGAAAGGCTAGAGTAAGATTATCCAGAGGGATTTACATGGTAGGAATCAGTTTCTAATCCATGGAGCTGTTTCTCCCACAGCCAAGACTCATGGGTTCAGCAAGGGTGGGAATGGAACGGAACCACTCAGGACTACTCTTAGTGACCCTCTAGCAAATTTTGCTTCCTGTTTTTACTGCTTTATATTCTGTTTGCTTACAGGTTTTGCTTCCAAAGACAGCTACATTTAATCAGCAGATTAAGCAGATTTCACTGATCTGCAAGTTAAGACTGCCACCTGGCCATTCAGAATTCTCCATGCCTCAGAATCAAGAGGCAAAAAAGAGAGTTGTTCCACAGCTGCATTAGCTGATCCTAACTGTAAAGGGTAGGTAGATAGGGTATGGCTGGAGCACAAGAGATCTTAGGTATTCCTTCAAGAATTTACCTTAGAGGTAAGGTCGATGGAAAGCCTCAACATAGCCCAGCCAGGAGCATTAACAAGCAAAGAACTGCAGGAACGAAGTTCTGGGTCACCCTACCAGTCCTGGTACCACAGCCAGCTATACGTGCTGAAGGGTCTCCACACCAGTCCTAGTACCACACTCAGCTCTTATGCCTGCTGAAGGGTCTCCCTCCCAGTCCTGGTGCCACAGCCAGCTCCTAGGCCTGCTGAAGGTAAAGAGCACGCAGAATGAAGAGAGTCTAACAATCATTTACAGAAACAAGGGTTGGAATTCTCATGAGGGCTTCTTTCTTTTAAGGTTGTGTATATATTTGTGTGCACACTCAACACATATTTTTGTTTTCTTTTCTCTTTTTTCTATAGCTTAAGATGGTTTGACTTTATACAACATAAAAGTCTTGCTAATTATATGCTAGTATTTAGATTATAACACATCATGGAGAAATATCTGAATGATCTGACCTCATCTGGTGAAGAGGTATAATGGTCAGAGGGAAAATGTCCCCCATAGGTTAATGTTTGTCCCCCAGTCAGTAGCTCTGTTTGGGAAGGTTTAAGAGGTGTGGCCCTTTTGGAAGAAGTACTTCACTAGAGGTGGCTCCAAGAGTTTAAAGACTTGTGTCGTTTTGGGTTGCCCTCTCTGTTTGGGCTTACCATTTAAGATATGATCTCTTAGCTGCTTCATCCATGCTGCCTGCTGCCTGTTGCCTTGATGCCCCTGCCATCATGGGTTTCAACCCTCCAGAACCATAAAAGAAATTAAACAAATTAAAATCTCCTTTCTATAAGTTGCCTTGATCAAGATATCACAGCAATGGAAAAATAATCCAAAGGGCTACTGGGTTTTTGTTCCAGTGCAGAAAGGTTGTATCATGCCAAACTTTGTTATTGTCTTTATTTGAAGATTAAGTATGGTTTATGGAGATGTTGTGGATGCTAATTTGACAAGTACTATGGGCCTGTGGTGGCCAATCGTGTGTCCATTTGAACCAGAGGCCATCGAGGCAATTCTACCAGTTGTGGTTATGCTTGTTAGCCTTTTCCTTCAATACTACTAAATAAAAAAAGAATGAGTTGATACCTAGCAAAGTAGATTCCTCTCCTCAGTGTAGATGGACCTCAGTTTGTAGACAGACTTTTATGTGCCACCGGCTGCTCCCTCGTAGCCACACAGAGACTTAATATTAATTATAAATGCTCAGCTGATAGCTTAGGCTTGTCTCCAGCTAGCTCTTACAGCTAAAATTATCCAACTTCTATCAATCTTTGTGCTGCCCTGAAGTATGTCCTACTTCCTTTCTGTTTGGCTGGAGACTCCTCTGACCCTGCTCTTCATCTTCCCAGCATTCTCTCTGTCCCCCAAATCCTGCCGAGTCATCGACTAATCAGCTTTTTATTAACAGTGAGAGCAATACATATTTACAGTGTGCAAAGATTATTCCACAGCATTTTCCCTTTCTTGTATAATTAAAAATGAAATTTTTTTAACTTTAGTATAACAAAACTATATACAACAAAAACAGTTATCAAGTAAGAATTACAGTTACAATATTCAGTCAGTTTGTATTTGGCAAAATTAGAGAAAATTCTTTATCATTTATCTATCTTTGTAAGTCTAAAGTTTTATCACTAATTTACCTTTTATCATAATGAAGAAAAACTTAACTATGACTATCTAGTCTTCAAATCCATCAAAGACCTCAGAAGGGTAAAAAGTTACTAAATGACAGGGACATCTGGCTGCCTGGACAGTCACCCAAATTTCTTCTGTAACATTGGAGCATCCATTTTTGGCCTACAGGCCTAATATAGTAACAGCCTTTTCTGAGAAGCAGAAAATGTAGAAAGACTGTTCTATCTCAACTTCGCAAAGTTTGGCTTTTTTTTGGCATCCTACTTGACCAGTTTTTTGCTTTTTTGTTTTTTTGTTTTTTTTTCTTTTTTTCTTTTCTTTTTTTTTTTTTTTGCTCAAACAGCTATCTTTTGTCACAAAAAACAAAAAACGAACTCCATACAGAGGTTCTTCAATGCCCATCATCTTCTCTGTAGTAAACTGGTGCTGCCAGAAGCAGAAGTGTCTCGCTGTCAAGAAAAGCCTTAGGTTATTAAAACATTTTAAATGCCATATTCAGTAGGTCTCTGAAGTGTTTGAAGATTACCTATCTATCTACATATATCTGTTTAACCTTGAAAACATACCTAGTATGACTACAAGTTTGATTATTATAGATGACTACTAACCTGTATATTTTAATTATATTATTTTTTGATGAGCTATATAGGCACAATACCCCAAACAAAAGTAGAAACATACATAAAGTTTAAAAATAACTTAAAATTTGTATCAATAAATCAAAATCCATACCAACAAGAAATATTTGTGAGATCAATAACTGTTTGGGGGATGAAAGTAGATTTAATAATCTGCCCTTGTGTCTCATCATTTCCATACCATATCTCCACTCTTTCCCTTATAAAGAGAACTTTGAATTTAACCTCTTTGTTTAGATTTTTTTCCTGACTATGACTAATACAGTTTCAAACCAATCCCCCTTGAATGACGACAAGCATCCATAACCTGTCTTTTGGGAATGTAGGCATTGTTTTTTCTTGACTGCTTCTGGTTGTCTGGGGCACTGACATCTTTGAGAGACCCTGCAAAAGTTTAGGATAATAGTTAAAACTTGGCTGAGTAGTTTGTGAGGCTAGACCTTCTCAGCCAACAACCTTGAAGCTGTTCTAGATGCAGAACTCTGAGGAAACCGCAACAGAAGCATTTTGAGATGCTGTATCACTTGGGCCATTTGTTTTCATTGGTGTCTGTTCCCCTTGCTCTGAAAAATACATAAACTTTTAAAGGTAACATACATATCTATATTAATACAAGTATAGATTGTACATTGTACACAGATTAGTCAAAGATTTTTTTGTTTTATGTCTGAGCAGCAAAAACATCCATAACCTGTCTTATAGTTCTTTTAGGTTTATTTCTTTATGTTTGTAGTCATAATTTTTAGGGGGTCTTCCTCAGTCAAACTGGATCATCTTTAACCTGTAATGAATCCACAGCCTCTCATTTCTTGTGAAAATAAAAGCATAACATCTCTCTCAAAGCAACACACCTTTTAACTTCCATTTTGAAGTCAAGATACTTCTAAAATATATATGATGGTGGAGAGATCCCACACTAGCTCAGAACCGAGAGACAGATAGTTATTTATTTAGGGGGAAAACTTACAAATCAGGATTCTCTGCTCGAACGGTGAATGGAGATGGGATCCAAACAATCCGAACGAGCAAACAGAAACCAGGGGGCAGAGAGAAGAGAGGTGTCCAGGTATATAGTGTAAGAGGCCATGCCCAAGTAGGCAGGTAATCACTAGCTGTAAACCTTCCTGCAGCATATATAGATTGGTTTAATCTAACAGTTTCCATAATCCAAAGTTTCTTAGCAATTATTGCTCATTCATTAGCACTCAAAAAAATTTTTTATGCATCTTTTTTATTTTAATATTGGATGAAATATATTATCAAACACTAAAACGACTAATAAATTTTTAAATTCTATTAATAAAATTCTTTGTTAACATTATTTTTTCTTTTTTTTTATTTTAACATTTTTTTTATTGAAAAAAAAATTTTCCGCTTCCTCCCCGCCTCCCATTTCCCTCCCCTTCCTCCCTCCCCTCTCCCTCTCCCCCCACTCCTCTTTTCCTCCCTCTCCAGTTCCAAGAGCAGTCAGGGTTCCCTGCCCTGTAGAAAGTCCAAGGTCCTCCCCCCTCCTTCCAGGTCTAGGAAGGTGAACATCCAAACTGTCTAGGCTCCCACAAAGCCAGAACATGAAGTAGGATCAAAACCCCGTGCCATTGTCCTTGGCTTCTCATCAGCTCTCATTGTCCACCATGTTCAGAGAGTCCGGTTTTATCCCATGCTTTTTCTAGCACTCAAAATTTTAAAGACAACACAATAGCATACAGGATCCAGACTCTGTGTATTTTACATCTTTACATGGCTTTTTTCTTCTATATTACTTTACTCTCCTTTAAAGAAATTTAGTTACTATTTTAGAGCCATATATATATATATACATACACACACACACACCCTTTTGATTTTCTCCCCCAAGTCTTTGTATATTTTTAAACAAACTGTAACCTATTAGAGTTTTCCCCCTCTGGATCTGTCTTTACTGAGCATCTGTAACCTTCTCTGTCTGCATGAAGAAAACCCCCAACCCATCATGCGGCATCATTGTAGAGCTCATTCTGATGGCTCAAATCCACAGGTAGCAGATGAGAAATGCCTCTGTATACCACAGCCTGTATAAGAGCCTGTAGGAACCCATCATGTGGCTTAGCTCACGGCATGCTGGCAGTTGCCAGGAGATTCATGTCTGTACTGTGGTTGGCATCAGAAACAGGAGACTAGGAAGCCATGTTTGGTTCCATTTCTGTGTCTTTATGACCTTTTTAAAGTTTTCCCAGGTCTCATGTGGATGTAGGTGCTGAACATTTGGGTGTCATCTGTGGGCAGAGTTTTTCTGCATCCTGGCAGTTGCTCCCAGATTACCACACAGAGACTTACTATTAATTATAAATGCTCGGCTGATAACTTAGGCTTATCTCTAGCCAACTCTTACATCTTAAATTAACCAATTTCTATTCATCTATGTGCTTCCCTGAAGTGTTAGGGAAGCTTCTTGTTCATTTCCAGCTGTCCAGACTGTGAAATAATCACACAAAACTATATTATTTAAATCACTGCTTGGCCAATCACTTAAGCATATTGCTAGCTAGCTCTTGTATCTTTGGTTAACCCATTTCTATTAATCTATGTATCACCACGTGGCTGTGGCTTACTGGCAAGGTTCTGGCATGTCTATCCCTGGCAGCAACTATGTGGCTTCTCATAATTCTGCCTTTTTTTTTTTTTTTTTTTGATTTTTCGAGACAGGGTTTCTCCATAGCTTTTTGGTTTTTGGTTCCTGTCCTGGAACTAGCTCTTCTAGACCAGGCTGGCCTCGAACTCACAGAGATCCCCCTGCCTCTGCCTCCCGAGTGCTGGGATTAAAGGTGTGCGCCACCACCGCCCAGCTTAATTCTGCCTTCTTTTTCCCAACATTCAGTTTAGTTTTCCTGGCATAACTCTACTCTGCCCTATCACAGACCAAGGCAGTTTCTTTATTCATTAACCAATAAAATCAACACATATCAGAAGAACTTCCCACACCACTGGAACTCATGACTTTTACCTCTCCTGTATGTCCTGCTTCCTTGACATCTCATCTCACTAAAGACTCCTCTGAATCTGTCCTTCTTCTTCCCAGCATTCTCTTTGCCCTGAAAATCCTGCCTAGCCATTGGCCAATCAGATTTTTATTAACAATAAAAGCAATACATATTTACAGTGTACAAAGATTGTTCCACAACATCAGTTAACCTGTTAAAAACTAAAAAAAAAAAAAAAAAAAAAAAATCTGAAAGACAAAGCAAAGGAAGTTCTCTCTCTCTCTCTCTCTCTCTCTCTCTCTCTCTCTCTCTCTCCCTCCCTCTCCTATGATTTATGGTGAGATTGTTTGCCTAACACTCAGGCTGTAACTTAAGCCTTTAGTGCTTTGGGTCTACAGATACCAACCAAAAGTCCTGTGGCTTGTCACTCTCCAGAGTAAATTAACCTATTTCTTATCATTTATATTACAATACAATTATAAGGAATAGAGGCAGACACAGAGGCATAAGCACACACATACACACATAGTCTATTGGTTGTTTCTCTGGAGAGCTAGACTCACACAGTAGCAAAGGGAAAATTGGACACTGAAGAGTTTCACATTGACACTAATTCCCAGCAAAGTAGGGACATGCATTGTTTTTGTTTTCAATTCATTGACCAGACCTCATCACCTGCCTCCATCAACAACCCATCATGTATCTGGGATGGGGAGAGACGGGGATGTTTGTCCAACAGCACTAATTAGCACCCTACCAAGGAGACGATGCCCTGGAGGACATAAGGGGTCATGAGCTATGAGTCTTAGCTCTGCCAGCGTCTGGGCCCCATTGTGTGTTTCTTGAAGTATTCTATCGATGTGTTATTAAACAGTAGGTCAGAAAAATATGGAAAGGAAAGTAACTAAATTTTAAGAAAGGATGTTTTTAGGGGAAGTTCAAGGCCCTGGCCTAGAAGGCAGTGTGGGCACTGTGACACAAAGCAGATCATTAAGTATTTAGTAGCCACTGGTTATCAGAGCCTTCGCTTGACAGCCTCATTTAGGAGGCAGCTGCTCTTGCTGTATTGATTGAAGTGGTGTGTGTGAACAAAAGCTGAAACCTTCAGATTTAATGAAGGCAAGGAGTCAGCCACGAGCAAAGAGCAACCGGTGAACTGATTACGGGAGACAGACCAAGAGTCTGATTAATTCCACGGAGCACCAAGTGCAGGGAGAAAGCAGCCAGTTTACATGAGTCAACTCAGTCAAGATCAGAGACACCTGGTGAATTCCAGTTGCCCTGGATAGATTGACTTACATAGGCAGTCAGAATACAGAGAATCCCTGGCCCAGATTCTCCCAAACTCCTTCCTCTTCCTGGGATTCAGCTAGCCCTTCTCACTCCATGGATTCATCTGGATACTCTCCATGCTTTGTCCTTTCTGAAAAGCCTTTCAAGTCTCACAGGAATGTATGGCTTCGAAGAACTCTGTACCTCTCAATCTCTTCTGTTCCAACCAGTAACACATTAAAGGCCACACTTTGCTCTCTCAACTGTTTAACATTGCAGACTATGCTCCCTTTCCAATTACCTGTATTTAATTAGTTTTTCTATTGATCTTTGGTAAATAACCTCAGTTTTAACTTGAGGGTGCAAGTAGAATAGATGGTAGAAAGAGAGACCAAGAGAAGTAAGGGTCTAGGAGGGCAGAGAGTGAGGCGAGTCCAAGGGCGGAGTGCACAGAGAACAAAGGATGGGTGGCCACTCAGCAAATGGACCCATACTCCAGGGATATTTGTGTAAACCTAAGGACAAAGGCCAACATGAGGGGACACAGAGAATAGCAGGGATTTCTGAAGTTCTGTGTTGTGGGAACAGATTTCAACGGCCACTGTAAAAGCATCAACTATCGAGAGTGCTAGGGATAAACATTGGGTCCCCCACAACCACTGAGGTACCCCAATCCCACCCCTTGTTTCCATGAGACAAGCTGTCACCGTGTATCCTGGGATAACCTTCAACTCACGATTCTCTTGCTTCGGCTGTCCAAGCACTAGGACAATAAGAATCCACTATTGGAACTTCTAGGCACAGGGGAAACATGAAAAAAAAAATCCTTTTTTTATCTGGAGAGAGAATCGGTAAGAGCAGAATTGTAAAAGAGAGAAAGTCAAAACTGTTGAATAACAGGAAGAAGCATGGGAAGGAGGCAGGGCTACTGTCTGGAACTACACAGCCATCCTTCCAACCCTTTCATAATTACCATCTCTGAAGTCATCGGTGACAGATGACCTCACCCCACACACATCCTCTGTTTTCTCCGGAGATAAAGCTCCTTTCTTTGAGCACTAAGAGGCTGGACCGATGACAGTGAGTCACATCCTCCTCAGGGCTCTCATTTGTGACAGGCGCCTCCTTCCAGAACTGAAAGACCAGAAACCAATCTGGCTGTTGTGATTAGCCAGCTCCACGCACTCAGCTGTCTCGGGAGAGCACCTCCTTCACATCCGTGCCCGGAGCACTGGGATTCCGTGTGCCAATCTGACTGAGCCCTGGTGAGAGAAGACATTTGGTTTAACGTTAGCCTGGTTATGTGTGAGACAGCTTCTAAGTGTTTCTCCCCTCTTCCTTCTCCTCCTTCATTGTTTTTTTGTATTTTCATGTGTGTCTGTGATGTGCATATGTGTACACATATTTGTATGTTGGGCATATGTATGTTGGAAGGTGTATACACACCTAGAAACCTGGATGTCAGGAATCATCCTCCATTACTCTTGCATCTAATTACTTATCGAGGCAGGATTTCTTAATCAAACCCAGAGCACATCGATGTGACTAGCCTTACTAGCCAGATTGCTTGCTCTGGGGATCCCTCATCCTTTGTCTCCATCTTTGAAACTGGGATCACAGGTAGGTTCCCATACCCCCCAATGTTTACTTGGGTTCTGGACATCAGAGCTTCAATCTCTAAGCTTGCGCGGTAAGTGCCTCAAACATTAGACGTTTTCCCAGCTAGTTTCCATGTGATTTTAGATATAATATTTGAATTGGTAAACCAAGGAACAAGAACCAGATACTGTATAATGCAAGGCAAAGAAAGTCCAAGGAATGTTGTCTAAGGATGCTCAGAGTTACAGGGCCATGAACTGGGCACTACACCAGCAAAGACAACAAGATAAATTTATCAACTTACCCTGTCTGAGCTCTTTCTCGATCTAAGGCACATAACAACATAGGGAGAGAGTCCAGAAGAGGCAGTGAAGAGGGACTCTTGGGTTAGTGGAACACTTGAATTTAAGAAAAAAAACCCAAAACCCTACTAGGTTGACCAATTAAACAAGGAACACCAAGTGCAGGGTAGACATAATAAGGTCTGGGGGCAGGGAATAGAAGACACGGAGGGTGAGGTAAACTGTCAAGGGGAGGCATTCTTGTTTACAGGAATCAAGGGAAAAGCACTAGCTTTATTCTAGTATGTACTAGCACCTTCCTTTATTCAAGTAGTCCCCATGTCTCATTTTGTCCCCACATAATAGTGTGAAAGAGGCCCTATTAATATCCTGACTTCTCAGGTGACAAAACTGAGAGCTGGCCAAGGACACAGAGCTAACAAACAATAGTACTGCCAGGCCATGGGCTTAGACACCACACAGACACTGTGTCTTCGCTCTGGCTAGTTCCTACGATGTTAGGATTTGGTCTGGTGATCTCTCTCTTTCACAGTTACCCTGAATCTCACCTCTGTCCTACTGGATAACCATAGTAAGGACTTCCTTTTGAAAGTCCAGCAGTGGCCTGTCTCCTAACACCCTACCTGCTCCTCATCCAACATTCTTTGATCCAATAAAAAAGTCCACCTTCCTCCCAGTTACTCATCTGTTTTCAACCGGTCTCATAGCTCAGTAGTAGGTATTTTTCTGGCTGCTGTGACAACGTGTCTAGCAGAAAGAAATGTAAGGAAAGACAGTCAGTCAGCTCTGGCTGACAATTGAGATTTATTCCAGAAAGACAGGAAATGTATGGCCACAGGGCAGGAAGTCAACGGGCAAGAACCAGAGAGGAAATAGGAAGTGAGGAACCTCAAGGCCCAATTCCAGTGGCACCTTCTTCCAGCAAGACTCTACCTCCTAAAGGTTCCACAAGTTTTCCAAATAGCACCACCAGCTGGGGTCCAAGTGTTCACCAGCGCCTGTGGGAGACATTTCTCATTCAAGCAACAATCTCCCAATACTCAATTAGCAGCTAAACATATTATATGCCTTCTTTTCAGCTATTCCATAAGGTTCTTCAGCCTTTTCCTAGTTGACTTCCCTATCCTTGTCTCTCCCCGCTTAATCCACCATCTGCTTGCCTTTCACAACCAACGAAGCTTCTTTTTAAAAAATATACAGCACTGGGGGCTGGAGAGATGGCTCAGAGGTTAAGAGAACTGACTGCTGTTCCGGATGTCCTGAGTTCAATTCCCAGCAACCACATGATGGTTCACACCCATCTATAATGAGATATGATGCCCAGATCACTATATACATAATAAATAAATTTAAAAAATATATACAGCACTGATGGGACTCCTTGGTAATAAATGAGTTGATCCTAGGGATTCGGGAACCAGATAGTCAGAGAGCCTCAGTTCAAATTCCGGTTTCTGTTATTTTTAACCATCCAATTGAATTGCTTTAGTTTCATATCCTAAATCTATTAAATTAGGGTACTGATAACACCTGTCTCATTAAGTCTTTGGAGGACTCAAATGAGACATTTCAATGCAAGGCTGAAAAGGGACCCTACATAATGTTGTTGCTGATGTTGGGATGTCTTCCCTGGCCACACACCTCTGTAAACTCCCCACGGCTCACTCAGGACCTCCGGCCACATTGCTCAAATCCCACAGACCATTGCTTTAGCCCCTATTCCAGACTTCTCCTTTTGTGTCCACGCTCTCTTCTCCATTCCATTATGCTGATCCCACTGGGTCCATCAGCTCTGCCCACTTCATCTACACCTCTGCTGAAGGCATTCTTACATCCAGAACACTCTTCACTCACATGGCCAGTCAAATAATGCCCCTTGTATTTCCAGCCTACCCTCCTCCAAGTGCCGTTTGCAGACGGGGTGGCTGTCTCTCAGGACCCTCTTCCACCTGTGCCTGCATCTTACTTACTGACTCTCTATTTCCCCAATAAAGGTTTATCAATGTGCCATTCTCCTGGGTATCTCTGACTTTGTCCACCCTCGTAGCTACAATGCTGAGAGGGACTCTGAATTTCCACTCCTGTCAACCATCTTCCTTCTCAAACATCTCTGCCCGTCAGTGTTGTCCATGCCTTACACAAAGGGACAGCCAGAGTTAGCACAGGAGGGTAAAATGACCTTGACCAAGACTAATCAAGCTATTCAACAGGAGTCCTTCTTCACAACCCATATGGTATATAATTAGTATATAATTAGCATGGACAAATGGTTTTCAAATCTACTTGTATGGTGAAACCACCTAAGGAACTGTATTTGTTTCTAAGACTGTCATATGTAAGTATTACAGTGTGGCTATCTCAAACAACAGAAACACATGCCCGCACAGATCACAGGCCAGACATCTGAAATCAAGGTGTCAGCAGACCCATAGCCCCCGATGCAGGTGAGAAGGCTCAGGCCTTTCCCCTTATAGCTCCTGAGGTTTTTAGCTTTAGCTACCACCCCTACCTGTGTGTTTTTGCCCTCACTTCATCTAAGAAAACTAGTGAACGTATTACTTAATTACTTACATCCTTCTATCATCCTATTTCCAAAAAGGGTCAATACTGAGAGAGCGTGGGTTAGAGGCTGAACATATTCTTTGTGGAGGACATAACTCAGTCCAACTTAGGAAACACTGTCCCTCTCAAGGAAAATAACTTTGTTGGCCTTGATTTTGCTTTTTAAAATTCCTATACTGCTGGGCAGTGGTGGCGTGCATCTTTAATTCCAGTACTTAGGAGGTAGAGGCAGGCAGATTTCCATGAGTTCAAGACCAGGCTGGTCTACAGAGCTAGTTCCAGGACAGCTAGGGCTGTTACACCGAGAAACCCTGTCTCAAAACACCAAACTAAATAAACAAATTTCTTACACAATTCAAATATGCAGAAAGAAGTCAAGAACTGTGTCTCAAGTTCAAATCAAAGGATTTCAGAGTCGGGCTGCCTGGTGTTGACTACACCCGCACTAAGAAAAATCGTAAGAAATCTGAGTAACCTGTGGCTTAGCTTCTCCAGGGGTGGCGTGAAGACTGAGACCACCCACTCCACAGGTGAATTATGAGAATCAAATGTAGTTACAATAGAGGGAAAAACCAAACCTGGAGCCCTAGCTTCCGGCCCAGGTGAATGAAGCCTCATGTGAGGCCCCACAGGGCAGTGACTGAAGGGCCGTCTATTTTAGAGATGAAGAGAGTTCTGATGTCTGAGCTGTCAGAGAGGAGCAGTCTCTCTATTTATTTTAGAGATGAAACAAAAACAGTTGGTGGTTTACTCGAAGTCAGTAGGGAGCCCTAGAAAGAACTTTGGGGCTCTTGCACAGATCACAGTGCATCTCCCCAGGAGCCAGTGCTGTTAGTCTCGGGGGTCACCACGATGGAGGACAATGAGGGCCTGGGATAGGACGGCTCCCTTTTATCTACTCAGTGCACTCACGTGCTGGTATGATTTTATTTCGAAAGAGAGAGGTGTCTGGGGATGCAACTCAGTTGGCAGAGTCTAGTGTGAAAGATGCCGAGTTTAATCCCCGGTACCACATAAACTGGGCTTAGCGGTACAGCCAGGATGGAGGCAGGAGGATCAAGCTTAAGGTTGTCCTTGCCAACATAGTTCAAAGCCAGACAGGGCTACATAACACCCTGCTGCGGGGAAGAGGTGGTGGGGGGCATGAGATGGAGAGAGAGAGAGAGAGAGAGAGAGAGAGAGAGAACAGGGGACAGAAGGCAAGGTTGGGGCAGACTTTGCATTACTTAGAAAAATGCCACAAAGCTCTGTGCCTAATTATGTTCTCATAATCCCCCTAAACTGACAGTTCGTCCTGACTTCCTCCCAGATGGAGCAGGAAGGTTGAGAATGCTATAGACAGGGACACGGCAGGCTAGGGAGGTGGCTCATTGGTAAAGAGCCTGCTACACAAGCGCCATGACCTAGGTTCAGATCCACAGAACCCATGTAAATTACAGACACAAGACTAAAAACTATTATAAACATTATAGTCATAGTGTGCCCATGCGGGGGAAGGAAGTGCAGAGCAGAGGCAGGAGAATAGCTGGACACTAGGAGCTGCCTAACCTGGCCTACACTCATGGGAAGAAACTCCCGTCTCAAACAAGACGAAAGGCAAATCCCAACACTCATGGCTGTTCTCGGACACCATGTGAAAGCCATGTCATGCATGCCATGCCCGCCTGCAAACTGTGCATGTGCGTGTGTGTGTGTGTGTGTGTAGAGTGTGTGTGTGTGTGTAGAAAGAGAGAGAGAAAGACATACATACACAATTAACCGTTTAATTAATTAATTTAATTTTAAAACAAAAAGGAGGTAAGTGGAAGTCACCATGCCCATACGAAAAGAGCACACAGACTCAGTTGCACCATTCCAAATGCCTGCTCTCCACTCATTACTAAAATTTGTGTGAGAAGAACAGAGAACTAAGACACCCCAGGGCTCCAATCAGAGTCCAGTGCTCCAAGAGACAGGACGAAATGGATGGACAATCTCTTATCCTCATGCTCGAATCACCAGAAAGTTCAGGAATTGGAAATGTCCCAGAAACAACATGACATATCAAACACCAGAGCCTGGGGGACTCATCCACACCTTCACCACAGTGGCCATTACCCTTCACTTCTGCATCACGGACAGTCCGTAAATCAGTGAGGAGAGTTCTTTGAGATCTCTGAGTGAGAGGCACTGAGAAAATGTCAGCAGGGATCATTAGGGCCACCTTTCGCTTTACACAGATAAATGTTAGTGAGTCTGTGTCCAAGGGGGCGCCGGTGGGGACTTAGGATACTTCCAAGAGCCCCAAGTTTCAGTAGTGCTTAGTATAGTCTAAAAAGGAAGAAAGGAAAGGCGTTTTCTACCCACACGTTAGAAATATCCCTTGACTGTAAAACAGCCTAACCAAAGTGCTTGCTTTGCAAGCTAGAGGACCCAAGTTCAAGCTCCAGGACATGTGAGTTTTGTTTGTTTATTTTTTTTTTAAGTCAGGTATGGTAGTGTGTACTTGTGACACCAGGGCGAGGGAGACAGAGACAGGGCTGTTACTAGGGCTCCCTGGCCAGTCAGCCTGGCCTACTTGGTGAACGCTAGGCCAGGGAAAGACTGTCTGAAAACACAAGGCACACAGTACCTCAAGTATGATGTCTGAGATTGAGAGCTCTGACCTCAAAATATACTTACACTCACCTGTGTGCGTCCAAACACTACACACACACACACACACACCTCTTTTGAAATTGAGAATACATCCTGGCATTATACAGATTTCTTGTCCAGTGTGCTCCCTCTGATACTCTGACATAACACCAGACAAACAAGCCAGATCATTTTCAGTAGCATAGATCTATCAGGACAAAACTTTGGAACCCCACTATGGCATAGGGATCAAGCCAAGGACATATATAGGAGAAACTATTGGCTCTGTCCCGTCTCTTGGTGAGTCATCTTGTCTTTTCCCAAGCCTTCTCTTTGCAGTGGCCAAGGCAATCAGCTAGGCAAATCTTTGGCAGCTCTGGAACGAATGCCTGGGGCTAATGACTGTCACTGCTTCTGTGGAAGATATTCTAAGTCTTCTCAGATCAGGGATGCTGTTTTACAGTCTCTTCACACAGCACATTAGTGTGTTAATCCAATCTAGGCCCTTGGTTTCCAAGTACACTGAATATGGGTTTTGCCTTCTGGGTAGATCTTCTATTGTTCCTTGTTTGCTTCATGCTAAGGCATTCTCCGTACACTACTAGAATTTACTCAGATCCCCTGAGGCCCAAAGTCCAAAGCAAAGAGACAAAACTGACTCACACAGAGAACTGCTCTTCTGGGAAGAAGAGCCAATTTGTTCCTGGTCTGTAAGAAAGCCAGGTGGGTGGGAGTGTTTATGGTAGAACTTCCAAAGAGCCTCCCTGGGGCGGGGACTGAGTCAACTCTTGTCTTTGGGGAAAAAGCTTCTTCCTGTATAATAGGAGGAAAGGTCACAGGAGAATTCTGGAATTTCCCGTTTAATAACGGAGACACAAACACCTTTTTCAGTGCTATATTTATTTCATGCTGAGAAATGAGGAGGAATTCAGAAGAAAAATAATGACAACAGCTTGTTGGGTTCAGCTCTGCTCTTCAGGGAGACGGCTTCCAGTCTTCAGATCTAATCATCCCCATCATGCTTCCATGGACAGAGCCAACTGGAACCCAGAGGTCACCCACACAGGGGTTTATCCATCAGAAATGAAACTGTAAAATCAGGTTGACAAAATGAATCAGCAGGTAAAAGTGCTTGCTGTGTGGGACCTGAACACACTCTCCTGATTTCAAGTACAAAACAAAATAACATGGTAGAAGGTGGTAGCACGCATCTGTAGTCCCCGCATCTTCCAGGGGGACTGGAAGCAGAGACAGGGAGTCTTCCAGAAGCGGGAGGGCCAACTAGCCCAAAGTACACAACATGACAGCAACAAGATTGACCGAGACACAACGAAAGTCAGAACTGACTCCTGAAAATCAGTTCTTGACAGGTGACCTCTACATGTACACACTAATGAATTAAACTTTTAAAGGGCTATAAAATTTAGTGAATTTCTGAAGAACATACGTAATTTTAATAGTATATGTAATTCCAGGCTTTGCAAATAAGCATATTGCAGGCTGTTTTCTCAACATGGGGAGAGTTGAGTCATTTCTGTCTCATCAGCATTATCTGTTTGCTCTTGATTATGTAGAGTTAGTTGGTTGGAGTGGGAAAGCAGACTCAGGAAGGGAAATAAGAAAGGCTCCCCTACTTGAATGAGGGCTGCCTCAACGATGTTTGTTACTCATCAGGAGAAAAGGCATTTAAGTGTTTAGAGCCGATTCCTTCTTTTTCATGGACATGTTTGTGGGTTCACGAAGGCCCCATCTGAGCTTCACTCAGCTGTAAGTTGTGTGATTCTAGAAGATTCAAATCTTCATGCCTACCTTCACCTGCATCCTCTGGTTTCCTGCAGTCTGTTTAAACACCCTTCTTGGGAGTTCCCTTGCACTGTCCAAATATCTCTCAGTCCCGAAAGGCCAGAATGCAGAAAAGAAAGAAGGGAAATAGATAAAGAATGGACCCTGAACTGATTGCCAATCTTTCCCCTCGGGGCATTTTCCAATTTAGTTCATGGAACATAGACGCTAAACAAAGATCAGCAGCCAAGAGTTTGTAATAGACTCACTGATGCACAGGGCGAAGTTTCTGTGACTTGAGGAGTTGTGATCAGAAGAAAAAGTCAACTGCAGTGATGCAAATGGGTATCTTCTGTACAATGTTTCCTTGAGGTGGTTTCCAACTTCTCGCTGCACATGTGAAGCAAGTTGCCAAGAAAGTAAGCAAAAAGCAGCTGCTAAGAACCTGAAAATCAAAGCAGACATTCAGGAGTCTCATGGTACTAGGAATACAAAAGTTGAAGTGTATAGTCTGCCAAGAAGAGGATCCCTAATAAACATACAAGGCTTACCCTTGAGACCCTTGAAGGAGTAGGCTCCAAGAATAAAGACAAGCCTAAAATAGGCCAGCCTTGCAAGCCCCCACACTAAGTGAAACCCAATTACAATGGCTCAAGATAATCTTTCCATGGTCTGTCTTTCTGTCACAACAAAATTAAATCTTCTCTATGGGGAGATGTCATCATAGAATCTATAATTGTTCATTTATAATGTCTGTCTTAGGTCAATTTTATAAAGCATTCCAGAGTGTGTAAACAAATGAGCAAAAACTAACTTCAAAATCTATAATAATTTTGAAGACAAACCCAAAGATGAATATTTGAATTAATGGATATTAATTTTTGAACAACTGCAAACAATATAATTAAACAGAAGAAAGAAAATTTTATACATAATTGGGAAACAAAAAGTAAGAAAGAACTTGATAGTTGTATATACAGATTAGATGTAGACAAAGCAAAGATGAGTTATATAGAGACAAATTAGTAGAGAAATTTGGTTTTGTATTTCCTTAGAGGGATAAAACAAAAAACACAGTATCAAAAAGTTGAGGAGATACAAGTGACATGATAAAAATAGTTTCTGTGAGTGCATTTTCAATCTAAAACAGAAAAGAGGAAGAAAACCATGTTCTGAGACTTCTCTAAAAGAAACACAAGGTATAAATAAGTAGAATAAACTCTACAAATTCCAACCAGAATAAATACAAATACAACTGATTCACTACAATTGTAAAAGGCATCTTATAAAGAGAGAAAACAGATGTGTGGTTTTCAGAGAAGCAATGATAGAATTACAGCTGACTTCTCCATCGAAACTATGAAGAGAAAAGACAATAGAAAGATGTCTTTGGGCACTTTAAGAATTTACCAACCTAGAAAAAACAACTTAAAAAAAGCAAAAGCTTGTCTGTGGAGTGCTCGGCCATGCATGGGACATCTAAATTATACCCTCTGCTCCCAAGACTCAGGAACATCATGAAGATGGGCAAGAAACACAGTAAGAGACAGAACTCTCCAGAGATGACAAACCATGATACTCATGAACTCACATGATCTGTGGTTGCTTACATAAGACCGTCACAAGATGGAGACAGTCAATGTTTCAACATCAGTGAGGGAAGGGCACATGAGATGGAGACAGTCAACATTCCAACATCCATGAGGGAAGGGCACACAAGACAGAGACAGTCAACATTCCGACATCCATGAGGGAAGGGCACATGAGACAAAGACAGTCAACATTCCAACATCGATGAGGGAAGGGCACGCAAGTCCCCATTCCTAGCTGAGAAGTGATTGACATCTGATGGCTGCTATTGGATAGGGAGGTACTTTTCTTTAAGGGGTGATCCCTGGTGGGCTAACAAAACTCCAGGAGATGGACCTAAGAATTATAGGGATAGAAGAAAGAGAGAAGTCCAGCTCAAAGACAGAAAATACATTCAACAAAATCATAGAAAAAAACTTTCCCAACCTAAAGAAGGACATGCTTATGAAAATACAAGAAGCTTACAGAACACCAAATAAACTGGACCAAAAAAAGTCCTCTCACCACATAATAATCAAAACATTAAACATACAAAATAAAGAAAGAATAATAAAAGCTGCAAAGGAAAAAGGCCAAGTAACATATAAAGGCAGACCTATCAGAATTACATCCTACTGCTCAATGGAAACCATGAAAACTGGAAGGTCGTGGATAGGAGTTATGCAGACACTAAGAGACCACAGATGACAGTCCAGACTACTATATCCAGCAAAACTTTCAATAACCATAGATGGATATAACAAGATAGTCTAAGACAAAACCAGATTTAAACAATATCTATCCATGAATCCAGCACTGCAGATAGTACTAGAAGGAAAACTTCAACACAAGTAAGTTAGCTACACCCACAAAATCATAGGCAATAAATAAACACTCCTCAACTGCAAAAACAGACATCACCTCAGAGTAATGGCTTGGGAAAAGATTTTCCAAGCAAATAGACCTAAGAAACAAACTGATATAGCAATCCTAATAGCTAACAAAATAGATTTCAAACTAAAATCCATCAAAAGAGACAAGATGGACATTTCATATTAGTCACAGGAAAAATCAATCAAGAGGAAGTCTCAATTCTAAACATCTATTCAAATACAAGAGCACCCACATTTGTAAAAGAAATATTATTAAAGCTTAAATCACACATCAAGCCCTACACACTAATAGTGGGAGACTTTAACACCCCACTCTAACCACTGGATAGGTCTGCCAGACAGAAACTTAACAGAGAAATAAGAGAACTAAGAGATGTCATGACTCAACAGTCTGAACAGACATTTATAGAACATTCCACCCAAACACAAAAGATTATACCTTCTTCTCAGCATCTCATGGAACCTCCTCTAAATTTGACCACATACTAAGTAACAAAGTAAACCTCAATAGATACAAAAAAAATTAGAATAACTCCCTATGTCTTATTAGATCACCACGACTTAACACTAGAATTCAACAACAATAAAAATTCCAGAAAGCCTACAAACTCATAAAAACTAAATATTGCCCAACTGTAATATTTATAATATTTATACAATACTCCTCAAATATAATATAATAAAAACAAATCTAAATATAATAAAAACAATTTATAGCAAGCCAACAGCCAATGTCAAATTAAATGGAGAGAACTCAAAGCAATTCCACTAAAATCAGGAAAAAGAAAAGACTGTCCATTCTCTCCATATCTATACAACATTGTACTCAAAAGTTCTAGCTAGAACAATAAGATAACAAAAGGAGATCAAGGGGATACAAATAGTAAAGGAAGAAGTCAAATGATCACTTTTCACAGATGATATGATAGTATACATAAGTGACCCCCAAAACTCTACCCAGGAGCTCCTATACTGATAAACACCTTCAGTAATGTGGCAGGAAACAAGATTAACTAAAAAAAAAAATCAGTAGCTCTCCTATACACAAATGATAAACAAGCCGAGAAAGAAATCAGAGAAACATCACCCTTTACAATAGCCACAAATATAAAATATCTTGGGGTAGCTCAATAAGACAAGTGAAAGACCTACATGACAAGAACTTTGTCTTTAAAGAAAGAAATTGAAGAAGACACCAGAAAATGGAAAGATCTCCCATGCTCTTGGATAGGTAGAATCAACATAATAAAAGTAGCAATCTTACCAAAAGTAATCTACAGATTCAATGCAATACCCAATGCAATTCTTCACAGACCTTGAAAGAACATTACTCAACTTTATATGAAAAAAAAAACAGGATAGTCAAAACTGTCTTGTACAATAAAGGAACTTCTAGAGGCTGTGAAGAGACACCATGACCATGGCAACTCTTATAAAGGAAAACATTTAATTGATTGGCTTACAGTCTCAGATGTTCAGTCCATTATCATCATAGTAGGACATGGAGCCATTCAACCAGACTTTTAGCGTGTAACTCTGTGCTTTTGTGTGGGTTCACACTAATCCGTGAATGAAGACTCAGAGACACATTGAGAATGAACTTAGCTTCTGTGGCTGCAGGGGCTCCATCTTGGTTAACCGAAGCACTTTTTCTTCACCTCAGTATCTTTATTTTTTCCCGTATTTACACTTTAGCTACTAGATTTCCATATCTCAAAGCAATCTGAACGAAGCTTCTGACAATACAATGCCAGGTCAAATACCTGATTCATGAGGTACCACGGTTTTCTGGGTTCCTCTAAACCAAGTTTTGCATAGGCTTTGTATCCATGGGAAACTCTCAGACAAGATTCACACAGGGCAACAAAGGTATCAGTGACACAAAGGATGGATTAGGGGCTGAGTGAAAACTCCTGAGCCGGGCCAGGTATAGTCCAGCGAGAGTTCATGGATAGCAAGGATTACTTGGTAACCCTCTGGCACCAGGCCAACATGAATTTCTGCCACACAGGCTGGTGCTGGAGTCCTAAATCTTGCAGGCAACAGGAAGTGAACAGAGACACTGAGTGGCATGTTGAGCATATATGAACCCTCAGAGCCCAGATCACCTCCACGGTGACATACTTCCTCCAACAAGACCACACTTCCTAATAGTGCCCCTCCCTTTGGGGGCCAATTTGCCTTCAAACCATCACAAAGACTGAACTAGCCCATCTGACAGTACTATATTTACCTAAAAATTGCATCTAATCATAAGAGCTCACTCTCACCAGCAAAAACACCCTTCTCAGCTGTGCTTGGAAGGATATGGCAGCCCTCTTTTGCAAATGCTGCAATGTTACAACTTGTCAGTAGAAGGCACTAGAAGGGCACCAGAGGATAAAGCATAGTGCACATGGCAGCCGTATAGGGAGGGGTACTCCACTCATTTCCCCCTTCCCCAGGCTCAGACTGATAGTGTTTCGGCAATGGGTTTCCCACTTCAGGTGACTTACATGCTAACCGTGGGCTGCTAGACCTCTCTCGCTTGGCATTTCCCTTAACATTCCTGAGATATGATTCTATGTCACCAGGCTCGGCCAACTTTGGAGCATCCTTGACCCTGGGAAACTCAGCAGATTTCTCAAGCATGCAGCAGGTATAATCCATGGGCTTCAACCAATCCTGCATCTAGACCAATGGAGGAGACTCATCATTCCCAAGTTTTGTTTGTGCCTTCAACTCTAGGATATTCTAGAGTCTTCTCTTCTCAGGGAAAAAGTGTAAGTAGTTTATGATCTTTCACATTAGCAATTACTTTTAAAACTCTCCGCATTGGCTGTATCCCAGCTACATCTGTATTTACAAGTTAACAAAACACAAAACAAACAAAAAAAACTCTACAAAAATAAATCCAAGTGTTTCATATTTTTTCAGTATTTCCTTATAAAAACTGAGAAAATTCTTTTCCAGTATTTATTTATTTGGTGCTGGTATTTCAGATTGTGAACTCATGGCCTCTTACAGTCTAGGCAGGCTGAGGCCCCGCCCCCATATCCTAATCATCGATCTTATGTTCTTTTGTTTTCTTTTGTTAGCTTGTTTTGTTGTCGTTTATTTTTGAAATCCCTTAAAAATCTCCCATATACACCTGCCTGCTTGCCTTCAAATTCATGGTCTTTTTTCCATTAATCATTATTGTATGCATATATGTATTTATATGTACATATATCCTAAAATAACCTAGTGAGTCCTATCTTTGATCTAACAGAAAGACTTATGAAAAATAAAAATAAAGGAACAATCCTTCCCTACTCATTATATGAGTACATTTGTAAAAAGATTTATTTTATGTTTATTATACATGTGTGCAATCCTGTGTTGAGGTATGTACACATGAGTACAGTCAGTGCCCACAGAGGCCAGAAGAAGGCATTAAATCCTCTGGGGCTGGGTTTACAGGTAGTTGTAAGCCACACAGTATGGGTGTTGGGAACATAATTTGGGTCCTCTGGAAGAAAACTATACACTCTTGACTTCTGAGCCATTCCTCCAATCCCATTGAGACTGTTATAATATTTATACCAAAATTTGACAAAGACAGAAAGAAAAAGCAATATCTATCATGAAAACAAGCTATGAACTCCTAAGTTTAAACTTACAACTCTATATGCCAGTGATGTTTTAAATGAATAATTTGTCCTGACCAAGTACAGCCCAGACCATCATTCACGGTGCTGTAAAAATACAGGATGAAAAGTTTACTTCAGTAAGTTCAGAAATTCAACACTAACCCCCAACTTTTCAAAATATGACAAGAATTATTAAGTTAATTTAGCAAGACTGTTATAATTACAATATATAAAAATACATTCCCTTTTGTAAGGAGGCCTCTTGTTCATTTCCTGGCTGCCCAGATCCCTGAAATAACTACACAGAAACTGTATTAATTAAATCACTGCTTGGCCTATTAGCTCTAACTTCTTATTGGCTAGCTTTTACATCTTAATTTAACCATTTCCATTATTTTATATTTTACCTTGAGACTCACGGCCTACCGCCAAGGTTCCGGCATCTGTCTCCGTTGGGGCTCCATGGCTTCTCCCTGACTCTGCCTCCTGTCACTTTAGTTGTCCCCGCCTAGCTCTACTCTACCCTATCACAGGCCCAAGACAGTTTCTTTATTAACCAATGGCGTTCACAGCATACAGAGGGGAATCCCACATCACATTCCTATATGTTAGTAGCATCATATGTAACATACTATTCCAATGCAATTTATAATAAGATGAAAACTGTCTGATATTGACAGCAGGAGCCAAATGAAACAGGGACAAAACCATGCATACACTACAAAATATCTGAGAGAAATTAAAAAGTAAATGGAAGAACACACACACAAGGATGTAAGTCTTCCCCCAAACTGCTTTCTAATTTTAATATAGTGATAATGAAAAGCCATCAGCCTCTGTGGAAGTGAAATGAGTGTAGGAGTATAGCAACGGTAGGAAGAGCAGTTGAATATCACAGAACAGGATGCATTGTGCAGCTCTAGGAACTGACACAAAGTAGCAGTTGGTACAAGAATTAATTATAGAACTAAAGGCCACAACACACCTAGAAACAGAGCCACACTGAAACAGTCACATGATTTACAACAAGTATCCTATTGGATTCAGAGGGAGAAGAAACAGTCTACTCAATAAACGACGTTAGAATAATTGAATTTCTATATCTGAATAAAACGAACCTTGGTCCATGCCTCAAACGAAACCCTAAAATCAATTCCAGATGGATGGTAGACCTAAAGTGCAAGAGAAAAGGCAATAAAGTTACCAAGAGGAGTGTCAGGGAATAAGTGCCCAACCAGGACCAGGAGCCCACCAGAGACTTCCCAGTCTGTACTCAGAAACAACCACATGGGACATAACTGCTGCACTAGACACCAGTGACTTAAAAGCTTTGCCTGGGAAAAGAGACAGTTAACAGAGAACAGAGCAGGGATGCAAGTGGAATAGCTCATACAGATATTAAAGCAGAAACCATCTTCCTCATACTTTAAATGGGCAAAGGAACTTCACAAGAAAGTATGTCCGAATAGGAAGTGGACACTCAGAAAATGTACGTTCCACTTGTCACCATGGATTGCAAACCTAGTCCCAAAGACATCAAACACCATCAGCACAATGAAAAACAAAACAAAATAAGAACAGAAAAAAAAAAATAAATAAAAGAATAGAGCGACAGGACCATGAGTGGCAAACGCCCAGAGCTACTGCAGCTGCCCACACCGCACACAAGGCTCCTAGAAAACTCTGGGGAGGCCATGCAGGCTTCCCACAATGTATAAAAGTGTGTTCTCAGGGCTGGAGGGATGGTTCCGAAGTTAAGAGCACTGACTGTTCTTCCAGAGGACCCATGTTCAGTTCCCAGCCCCCACATGGTGACTCACAGCCAGCAGTGACTCCAGGCTCAGGGCTGACACCCTCTTCTTGCCTCCACAGACAGCAGTCACACATGGCACACAGAGATACATGCAGGTGAAACACCCATACACATAACTTAAAAATACCTTTTTAAAAAGAGTGTTCTAGATGCAGTATTTCTAATTGCCCCAAACTAGAACGTACCCTAATTTCTTTTAAAGCAGAATACATGCATAAGCCAATGTATGTTATTTAAAATTCTGGTTATTTTTAGCAGTGCAAATAAACAAATTACTGCTCTACAGCGTATCCAGGGTAAATCTGAGAGGAGTGTGTCATAGACAGCCTACTGTGCAAACTACACAGTGCTAGTCATAACTTCAATTTTTCTATTTGGAAATTAAAATATGATCCCACTGTCTCCCCCTGCCCTTCCCGCCCTACAGCTCTTCCCAGCTACCTGCTTTTCCTCTATGGCTTTCATGGACTCTTATCAACATGGCTGCCTAAATAAGACCTGAAGAAGGGTGACACTAACAGACAAGCTAACATGGAAGGGGAAAATCTCAGGGGAGCAGTCCTAGACAAAGGGCTACAGGAACTAAGGAATGCCGAGAGTGGGAGAATTCATCTTACTCAGGCAAGAGCCCGGCAACTGGGTATTCAATTCCAGATGGCCAGCCCTGGCATCATACATATACAAAAAGCATTATGTATTTAGGACTTGGGTCAAATCCAAACCCAGATGTAAAACCAGGCTTGACTGCATGTGCCTATACTTCCTGCACTGTGTGAAGCATTATGTCAAATATAGTTTATTCCATATTACATATGTATTCTATATATCATATTTCACTTTACATACATATGTGAATTAATTGAAATAACTGCAATAACAAGAATGATTTTTTAAAAATTAAAGAAGGTACACACTATTGTATTTCAAGGTTTATTCTGTGATAGTCATCAAGGGCAAAGAATTGATGGAAGGATTGAACTCACTCAGGACCTGATACATTTAAGGCAAATACTGTATCTCTGAACTACTTTTCCAGGTCTGAACAATGGACTGATTGTTCATGCATGCATGCAAACTTGCATGTGGGCATGCATGCGTGTGTGTGCATGTGTGTGTGTGTGTGTAGGGATACGTGTGCATAGTGGTTTACATCAGGTATCTTTGTCGATTACCTTCCTGCTGTGGGATAACCCCTCTCATGCTGTGAATATGTTTTATTACCATTGTTTTGGCTTGTAACAAGGCAGGATAGAGCCAGGCAGGAAATACAGATACAGGAAGAAAAAGGAAAGAGTAAGGGACAGATGCCAGCAACCCACTGGAACAATAAGATATACTAGAAAACAGACAATACCATGAAGCTACATGACAAAATAAATATGGGTTAATTTAAGTAATAAGAGCTAGTTAGTAATAAGCCTGAGCAATAGGCCAAATGGTTTGTAATTAATATTAAACCTCTGAGTGATTATTTTAAAAGCAGCTATGGGACAAGTAGGACCAAAACCCTCTGTTTACGTTGGGTGCCAGGTAAACAGGGGGTGGTCTCTGTGATTAAGTCCAGTTTATTAAACAGGTGCAAAACAAAAGTACACTCACAATAGGGAAAGAGGCTGCAATGCTGCTGCTGCTTCAGCTGCAGCTTCTCTCATTCCCAAGGGAGAGGTGACGGTCCAGGGAAGGTCACCAAGCCTCGGCTGCTAGTGAACCTGCCACAGTACAAGAGAGTGCAAACTTTGCCCTGCCCTGGCCTTTTATTTGGGGGTCTTTAGGTCATGTACCCTCAGAGAAGACCCTGCCCACTGACCAAGTCAAGCTATTCCATTACAATTGGCTGTCAGATGGAATTCCCACAACATTTTCTGCCTTAGCTTTTGAGACAGGATCTCCCACTGAGCCCTGCCTGACTGGCAGGGAGCCAGGAAACCTTTTCTCTGCCATCTTTGCCTTGAAATCACAGGCATGCACTGTGACACCTGGCTTTTTCTGTAAGTGGATGGAGGGAAATCTGAACCCAGGTCCTCATACTTGTGTGACAAGTGCTTGACCAACTGAACTGTCTCCCTAGGCCCCTCCAATTGAACTTTGACAACTATGCAAAGAAAATTGTTAAAGAAAGCACAGTATTTTCAATAAATAATATTGAAACAGTAAAAATTTATATGTTAGAAAAATAAACATTTTGGTATTATACAGTTATTAGATTGGGCACTAAAAAACAACCATCCAAACAACAACAACAAAGACATGCAAGAATAGACATACTTCAGCAAGTAAAAGCACTGTTCACAATGTGTAGAAAACAGAAAGAAACAGAAGATAAGCTACCAAATAATACTATTTGAAATTCATGGATCTTCTTAGCAATTATTTGTGTCTAGAATATGTAAAGAAAGAACTCTCCAAGCTCAACAACACAGAAGAAACACCACAACCACTTACATACATGAATAGGCAAGGTATCTAAATAGGCACATCATCATGAAAGGATTGGATGGTGAATATGCATTGGAAAATGTGTGTGGTGTCACTAACCACTAGAGAAATACACAATAAAAGCACGGTGGGCTAACACAACACAGCCATGATAATGATTACAACACAGACACACAGAACCACACTTTTATAAAGTTAATTTTATCTGTGATAATTGTAAAATGCTTAATAATTTCAAATATCTGTGTGCTTTGATTTTTATGTGTAAGAATGGGTTCATATTGATTAAGAAAGAAGAACAATATATTGCACTGTAGAAGTCTGACCAATAGAGAAGGCCAGTTTGCTTCTCTACCTACCCCAAAGCAATAGAATTCTCCAAGGGCCAAGACTTAATTGTCAGAAATATTAATACTAACAGTGTAGCTAGATGGCTTGGGGGCACCCCCTCCATGAATCAAGCCTGTAGAACATGATCTAGAGATATGGACAGGTAAATCAGACAAGGCATTCATCCAGAGTAAGAAAGCACATTAAATCAGCCCCTAGAGATGGATAAATCACCAGATACACACTATGTAGACTACAGATATGAATCAGATGCCTACTATAAGCCTTTCAGTATTTCCTATACTTAAAATGTATGGGAAGCCATGTGGTCAGAATGCAAACAGGTGTCGTCAGAATCAGAAGAGGTATTTGGTGATTTGAAGAAGCAAGTCTCCAACATTATATAGTATGAGGCTCCATCTTCCTGCATAGGTCTGCTCTTTACAAGGAAATCTCTTTCCCTGTCCATTCACCCCTCCCCCTCTGTGTGCCTCTGTGAGTATGTATGTGGTATTTTTGCATGTGTGTTTGTGTGAACCTTTACCTGTGGGAATGTGTGTAGATGCCAAAGGAGGACACTTAGTTCCTGATGTATCAGTCTCTACCTCCTTCCCTTGAGACTGGGTCTTTCACTGACTCTGGATCAAGGCTGGCAAGCCAACAAACTTCAGTGATCCTGTTGTCTCTAACCCCCATTCCAGTGCTGGATTTATAGACGCATGTGTGGTCTGTCTACATGGCTGTTGGGAATGCAAACTCAGGCCATTGTCTACTGAGCCTCTGTAGCCCTTCCTTTTTTATTCAAGACTGCTTTACCAAGAGTCCCTTTCTTCTCTGTCACATCAATACCCCTGTTAGCATCTACAGTTCTTTCCTGGGCTGAATTCTGAAAGACAAAGGTCACCAAGATGCACTGCAAGTAAATAGAACAGCATGAGCAAATTATTCACAAAACAGTGTAACTAGAAGTGTGTGTCTTTATAGTAAAACAAGGTACATGGCACAGGGAAGGAGATGCCAGAACCAAAAGAAGGTAGTGTCTTTCAAGTCTTGCCTTTGTAGGCACCAAAGTAAAAAGTGAATTAAATAGACCCATTTCCTTGAAGTAACCAACAAACCAGTAGGAGATATAACCAGATAGAGAAACAAATCATCAAAAGATATCATCAGTACAGCTCTCAACAGCCTTCCATTGCTGTGGCAAAATATCTGGGAAAGTCAACTTCCAGGGTTTGTTTTGGCTCAGTTTCAGAGATGTCAGTCCACGGTCACTCAGCTACAATGTGACTGAACCATCCACTGAGAGAGATCATTAACTGGAGAGCAAGCTGTCAGTCCACGGTCACTCAGCTTCAGTGTGACTGGGCCATCCACTGATGGAGATTGTTAGCTGGAGAGCATGCTGGGGAGGAAAGCTGCTCCTGACACAATGGCCAGAATGCAGAGAAAAAGGAGGGGTGGAGAAGTCGGGAAAATATTGCTTCCAAGCGCAAGACTCCAATGACCTGCTGTCTCCAATAAAACCTCTTCCATAACATCTCTCGTGTTCCCTGATAGCCTACAGAGCTGTGTATCTGTGAATGGGACAGCATACTCCTGAGGTCAAGACCTCAGAAGCCAGTCACCTCCAAAGGCCCTCCTCTCAATATAGATGCCCCAACACTGGGGGCCATGCTTCTAAGATACGAGCATATAAGAGGCACTTCAGACAAAGCTGTAAGCTCAACCTTCCCATAGATACTCATTCTGACTGACTGACCATAGCTATCTCAGGACAACAAGTCATCTACTCATTATATCTACAAGGGGCAGTTGGACCTGCAACTCCACAGTGTTGTGGGCAGAGTGCATCTTGCCTCTTTTTTGACTTTCATTTCACTTTAGTCAAAGACACACACAAAGGATAAAATCTTTCTGTCACATGGAAAATATTGCCAAATAAACCCAACAAGAATTTTAAGATTACTAAATCCACACCAAAAATATTTTTTGTTTATCTAAAAAATATGTAATTACAAAGAAAATACATACCTTGGGAATGAATAATGTGCTCATGAAATCTATCAAAAGTTATTTTATTTTTCTTGCTCAAGTGTCTGTCTGAAATGATTATAAGCATTGTGATGTCAATATCTATTGAACGCCAACATTATACAGGGATGCATAAATTAGCCTCCAAGAGAATTAATGGCACATAGATAAATCCACTAAACAGGTTTCAGATTTAGTTGCTCCCTACTCACCAAACGCATCAGCTTTGAAATGTTACATTTTTGGACAAGTCTCTTCTAAAACCACAAGCTAGTTTTGTTGTTTGGGAAGATAAGTGGAAGCCCATGCTGGGACGCTATATCCGTGATGATAGCAAGAGCTCAGCTTCCCGCCGTTACAACAGTCAGACAAGAGTGCAGAGCGGCCGACATATTCGAGGCTGCAATGAATTAGAAGCTCCATTGTTTCTTCTCGCAGAGCCTCTTGGGCGAGTCTCTCAGCCCCTCTCTCTGGGGGCTGCCTCATCTGGACTTGATGAAGGAAGAACTGTTCACAAGCCAGGATCTGCTGCTCTACAGAACTTCCACAGACACCTGGGGGTCTACCCATCATGTGGGTGGCTCTCCCTCCTCAACCTGGAGAGGCCTGGGTTCAATTTCTCATCACCACCCTGTACCCACTGGTTCAGCCTTTCTCCATTTTTGTTGTGGGAAAAACATATTTTTCCACTTTTACTTGGTAAAATAATAATCACTATTGTTTTTAAAATGAAGATTCCAAGAAATTGTTTTTTTTTTTTAAGTTTCAATTAAGCCTCTGAGGTAAAAGGATGAAGACTTAACAATCCTTTCACCCCAGCACAACACTCCAGTGACGCTGTTACTGTGCGTGGGTCTCATCAGGAAGCAGAGCGAGGCATGGAGCTGGATTTGGTTGCATGTGTTCAAATCCTATTTCAGTGCTGACCTAGCTTGGCGTGTCGCATCGGCAAGTAACTGGAGCCTGTGTCCCATTCCCTCACCTGGAAAACAGAGAAAATGATTGGTGCTAGTGAGATGGTTCAGCAGACAAAGGTCCTCTCCAGGCAAACCTGGCTACCTGAGTTTGATCCCTGGAACCACACAAGCAGGGATCAAGAGAATTGACAGCTACATGTGCCTCACATGCGTTATGGCACACGCACAGCCTAACTCACACAGCTCACACACACACTCACACAGTAATAATAACTTAAACTTCTTTAATCGGGGACTTTTTGCATCAAACCAGAGTGTGGTTCTGAACCCATGTCAGGCAGCTCACAAACACCTATAATTCCAGTTCTTGGACCTCTTACACATGCATTCACACACATATTCATACACATGCACACACACACTCACATAAAAATAAAAATAAATCCTTAAAATATTTTAATGCCAAAAATGGTCCTTCTGTTTCTTGCCCACCATAGGAATTAAACAATATGTGAAAATCACTTAAAATAATGTCTGGCCTATAGTAAACACTCAGAAAAATGTTGATACAGTTGGGCTTCTGATGCAGATCTGGCTTGCTCGTTCATTCATTCACCAGTCTCTTTCCATTGCCCATTATGAGGTGTATTTGATATAATTCACTATGACCCCTTGCAGTTCTGCACTTTAACTGTCCTCTGTCCTCATCTACTAGAGATTCTACTATGCAAAGAGATTTTTAAAAATATGAGCTGACGTCTCCCTCAGGAGTAAACTGTAGGCATACTTACTGTCAATCATAACATGTGGTCTCTTCTTGGAATACAACCACAGTCACACAGGAATCCACGTGGGGCTGCTCCAATTTCTCTATTCTCTCCAGCCCTCCCTGGCCCTTCTGAGGTAGGAAGGCAAAGGGAGCATGCCTATCGATGCTGCCACACTGTGAGCAGTGACCTCACTGTCAGCAGTCACGCACGGCACTCTGGTAAGCTGCCATGCATGCTCAGAAGCCGATGACATTGCCTATTCTTCCAAGGTATAGCAGTCATGAGGTTGGGATGCGACCAGAGACATGGATTTTGAAAGAGGGTAGGAGAGCCTGCCCGCATATTTGGGGATATGAAAAGAGTCCTCTCACAAAGTGCAAGCAGTGAACATTAACAAACATTAGTTTCTGCCTGTGGTGTCCAGCCTTTGACACTCAACACAATGTTGTCTTCTACAGAGTTCATGCTTAAGAACTGCATGATGGTACTTAAGAAAACAAACCATGCTTTTAAGTGTGTATCTGCACATGCGTGTGTGATGTGGGCCATCATAAACATACACAGCAAAGGGTGACTTCTGGTATGGTCCCATAGGAGCCATTGAACTTATTTTTTGAGTCAGTCACCCGGTCACTAATTCAGCCATACTGGCTGGCCTCCTGCCTCTGCCTCCTGAGTGCTGAGATTATACTACTTCAGGCATTTACCTGGGAGCTGGAGGTCAAATTCCAGTGTTTATGCTTCCTCAGCAGGCACTTCACTGAATGAGCCATCTCCCCAAGCCACCTCCCCTGATGTTTTTGTATTGGGCCACAGTTACAGCTAACTGTGTGAGCCAAGACTGGAGAGGACTTGAAGAGGTGATACCGAAAACATTCCTGACTAGAACCTTGGTTGCTACTCATTCTCCTTCAAGACAGGAGGGTGAGAAGTGCTAAGCACGGCCAGGGATCTCCTGGGCCCATCCGCAGAGGAAGGAGTCAACACTGGGTAAGTGTGAACCAAAATGACTACAGTTTTGTTGTGTTGCTAGGGAACAAATAGCTGCTCAAGACAGACGGTATGTGAGCTGGGTAAAGCCACTCTCTCCCTATCCCCTTAGGACACCCATTCCCTTATGACCTTTATGTCTTAAGGAATAAGATGATCACAGATGGTATTAAAATCGCCCTATTCTCAGGCAAAGAAAACTCTATATAGGTCCCTGTGAATCTACAGAAATGTTCAGGGGGTAGAACCATTAGGATGTTGCTGGCACCACTGAATACCAGCACCTGACATGTGGACCCATGGGTGAATGGAGCAGCCAGGCTCAACCTGTGCGGTCTGAACGAGGTTCTGAATGGATCGGAAAAGCCGTAGCAGGGCCTCTGGGCAGACACGATACTGCTCTTCCGCCTTTAACCGTAAGGCCTTGCTCGCACTCACTCGTAAGTGCCAAGGGAAGTCTCTCGGCCAGGGAGCAGGGCATTGAGAGGACTGGTGGCACTCTGGGGAGCCTCTAACCTGAATGCTCACTTGGAGCTACCAGTTTCTGTGACTGATGATTCTACCCGGTGGAGCCTCTGACAGGGCAAAGCAGCTTCTAGAGAGAGATTCCCCTTGGGGTTTTAAACATGCCATCCCCTTGACATGGTTAACGTGTGCATCCACTTGGGGAAACAGCTATGAGCTTGCTGCGGGGCTCTTACTCAAGCCAAGCATCTGACCCAGGGGGCCTTGTGACACTCGTGCCTGGCACAGGTCAGCTTAGAACTCAATGGCTAGCAAAGGAGAAGATTCCAACATAACCCTCTCATCAAAAATAAAACAAAATAAAATAAAAAGATAGAGCCAGCCTGGGCCCAGCGGCATCTATGCTTTGTACAAAAAGGCATAGCCACACCTTGGGGAAAACACTACTTCTCATTCTGCCATGGCTTAGGGAGGCTCTTATTTCAGAATTCTCCTCAAGTGCCTGGGCCTAGGTCACTGATGGCTCGGCTGCACTGAACTAATGAGGTCTTCTGGACAACTGTGGCTCTGCAGCTTCCTGGCCAGGAGGCAAAGCTGAGATGGAGTTGTTTTGCTCTGTGGGTAGGGCTGGACGCCACCCTCCCAGCTCTGGCCAGGGCTCCCTTTGACTCTCGACTGTTGCCAGTGGGGTAGCTGTTTGGTCTGCCATTTGGAAAACTGCAGACTGGCAGATTCAAGACACTCTGCTTTGAGGCTGTGAAATGTAGAAGTGTATCATGGCTGCAAGTCAGACCATCTGGGTCACCCTCGTGGACATCCACAGGAAGGGCCTGTGGATATCCTGTGACCCTAGATCTGCTGGAACCAACCTTGTGATAGGGATGACAGTGGCCAGATTGCCACCATTACTGTTATATCCTTCACTATCCCAGACCAGGATTTGTCCATCATGATTGACTGCAAGAAAGGGAACGGGCTGCATGTTTCTGATGCACAAAATCCCAATGTATTTTTCTCAGATATGTTATCCATATCAAAATAATATCTGTTTGTTTCCCATATAACCGCTGTGGCTAAGATAACAATTTTTTGACTTTCTGGCTCATTTCAACACCCACAATGGTAAACTTTTTATTACAAAACCAGCATGATTGGGACTAAGGAGATGGCTCAGTAGGTAAGACTCTTTGCTAAATAAATATAAGGATATGAGTTCAAATTCCCAGTACCCACATTAAAAAGCCAGGTATAGTCACATGTATGCCTGTGATCTTAGCATGTTGGTGAAGAGAGGCGGGGTAACATTGGGGCTTTCTCGTAGTCAGTGTGGCTCCAGGATCACAGTAAGAGACCCTATCTCAAGGGAATGAGGCAGAGTGACAGAGGAGAACATTCTCCTCTGGCCTGTGTGAACCCATGAGAACACCACACACACACACACACACACACACACACAGATGCATACCCACGGACATGTGCGTACACACACACACACACACACACAAACGCATAGCCATGGGCATGCACACACCACACACATACATCACAATAATGATCAACATATAGACAACACAATCCACAGGTGTTTCGTGCTGTTGAGAGTGAGAATGGCCTTCTCGGATTTCTGTCTATAACATCACCTCGTCCAAGAACCTATACTTTCAAAGCAATTTGGACATTCTATGACTTTGCTAGAAAAGGACTATTTTCTCTGGGTCCCTCCCTAAGCAATAATACTGCAAGGAGTGGGACTTACATAAGCCTGTTTTGCATTCAGGATTCCACCTGACCATCCTCTAGCTGGAACTCCTTTCTTTGCGCTGACAGTAACCCTGGATCAACCTGGTTGGATTTTCCTCTGTGTAAAAGCACAGCCAAAATGTCTTGAGAACCCAGGCTACCTGTGGTGCGGGACAATTGTCTGTATTCTGTCAATTATGTTTTAAATAAACACTGGCCAGTAGTCAGACAGGAAATATAGGCGGGGCAACCAGACAGGAAGTAGAGGCAGTTCAATGAGAACAGGAGAATTCTGGGAAAAGGGAAGCTCCTTCTGCAGTCCTGCTCAGACACCGGAGAAGGAAGATGTGACCTACCCTGCCAAAAAAAGTACCGAGCCATGTGGCTAACATAGATAAGAACAATGGGTTAATGTAAGTTATAAAAGTTAATAAGAAGCCGGGCAGTGGTGGCGCATGCCTTTAATCCCAGCACTCGGGAGGCAGAGGCAGGCGGATCTCTGTGAGTTCGAGACCAGCCTGGTCTACAAGAGCTAGTTCCAGGACAAGCTCCAAAACCACAGAGAAACCCTGTCTCGAAAAACAAAAAGACAAAAAAAAAAAAAAAAAAAAAAGAGTTAATAAGAAACCTAAGCTAATGGCCCAATCAGTTTATCATTCATATAGTCCTCTGTGTGATTTCTTTGGGGATAAATGGCTGTGGGACCTGAAGGGAGGACAGAAACCCCAACAAGTAGGCCCTCATGTTACATACCTGGATTACCTGACTGGCCCAGCCTGATAATGGTATAGGAGAATTCATTCTTAGTTGGTTACAACATTCTCCTTTGGTGGCCCATTGGAGCCAAAGCAGAGCACAGAATGGGTGATCAGATACCCTGTCCCTTTCAAATCCTCAGTCTCTGAATGAAAGCCATATGTGAAACAGGGTGATCAAGGTAATACGTTATTTCAGCTCCTCAAATGAGACTCCCCACTTCAGTGATCATGGGAAGAGAAGGATCATATCTCATTGAAGGCGTAAGTCACAAACAATCCCACACCAGTTTGGAATTATGATAAATAGGGTGGTATTTATTTAAAGGGGAAAATACTTACAGATCACGGTCCCAGACAACAGCCCTCTGCACAATCAGGAAGGAGTCTAGTTGCCGGAAATGGAGCAGGAAGCAAAGAGAGAGCGAGGAGAGAAGTGGCCACTTTTTTAAAAGAGAGAGACCACGCCCCAATGGGCTGGTATCTCAGCGGCGATTGGCTGGAGGAGCGGAAGGACCTCCCACAACATCTCATCACTGTGATCACACCTGACAGAAACAGCTTAAAGGGGGTAGGTTCACTTGGGCTCCTGGTCTCAGTGACTTCAATCCATGAGAGGCCAGGCAGCTCATGCCACAACAGTCAGAAAGCAGAAAGAAAGGAATGCCAGCTGTATCCCTCCTTCTGTCCCCAAGTCTATGGGTTGCTGACACACACATTAAGAATGAGTTTTGCCCTGAGTTATTTCTCTCTGAAAATGTCCCCAAAGGCAGAATCAGAGGTGTGCCTCAATCTTTCAAGAAATTGCAGGTTGAACCAAGCTGGCAAGATGAATCATCACAGAAGTGGACCGAGACACACTATCAATATCTGTCTTGATGACCCTTCTAGCCCTTCATTCAGAATACACCAATCACTCTACCAAATGATATAGGATTTGTAAGTAGGTTGCCCCATACACTGATCCTCTCAGATGTGCTAACAAATCTAGCAGAATAGTGAGGGATGGTTCCTGGTCCTGTACCTGCCATGCCAAACACCTGTCAGTGCTTCTGGACTGTCCCCATCACTGCTTCCATGACTTCAGTCACTAACTAATGGGGCAGGGTGGACTGTTTTCAGCCTAAACCACAGATATATGAACTGACTTGGAACCTTATTGTTTACAGGCTGATTGAGAAGCCAAGATGAAGAAGCACTATCAGCTACTACCAACTGAGGGAGGTCCCTCCTTAAGGTGTGTCCATCAAAACAATATGTTTTTTTCCAGTGGTGAGGGCAGTGGTCACTCCTGTTATAACCTCTGGTATTGAAGTCAGAATAAAAATAGTAACAGTTATGAAAATAGAGGCAGAAAAATGTGGAGATGTGTCAAAGGTGTTTGGCCTTGGAGATCCAGACTGTTCAGTTAAGACTGCGGACAGAGAAGATAGCTAAATCTGAAACAAATTCCATGGAAGCTTGAACCTCAGTCATAGAGACTTGGGGTCTTATGTTTAAGCAAACATCACTAGTAAACTATGTAGCCCTCAGATGACAGTGAGGTCTCTCCAGAGCAAGGCCATATTTCATTTTGGGGGAAAGGCTTCCTGGGAGGCTGGTAAATATGTTATATATGCACACCCCAGGGCAGTTTTCTCTCCAGTGGGATTCATCCAATTAGAAAACTAGTATAAAATGTGTCCCTGACTTTAGCTGAAGAAATCAATGACACCACTTTGAAGTCAGTCTCAATAAAAAGGCCAGGAATGTTGCATGGAAGAACATTACATTAGGCTTCCTTCTCGTGAGTCAAGGTGGAGTCCAAGTTACTAATACATTCTGGATTAAGTCCTTGTGCCACATGGAAAGATGGATCCAGAGGAGAAATTTACCCAACTTTTAAGTTAAATATTTTAGGCACCAAGGTTTGCTCATCTGGTGGCATCCAGAACACTGGGGCCATATTCTGAGGTCAATACTATAGGCTGCCCTCACCCTGTTGTTTAAAGTTGTTTTGTTGATAGCAGACAATAAAAGACTACAAGAGACAAGCTAATGGGATTTTATTCCAGGTTCTACCAATCAGATTAATTAGAGGAGTTGCATACTCATGGAAAAATTAATCACATAGCAATACAGTAGCTTTTCCAAAAGCTACAAGAGCTGACTTTTGTATCAGTGTATATTAATTGGACACACCATGACACTTTCATACATGTCTATGGCATGCTCCAGTCATATTCATAGAGGTTGCTAACACTGGGAGGAAATTGCTCATGGTTCTCTGATGGATGCACACACTTCTGAGTAGTGCAGTAATTGCCTTTCTCAGGTCTGTGTTTCCTAGTGTATTTTTAAAGTAACCATGCTTGGAAGATAAACCTAGTGTCTCTAACCAGAATGAAGAGCATACTAATGAATAGTCTTAGAAGATAGTAATGGTATCTTCTTTGGTACAGATGGACAACAGGTTACCCTTCATTATAAAACACTCAGGTTTCCTACCCTCAGGAGTCTTCTGCGACATATCGATTGGACTGGTCCTCATTCCCAGGGAACTTAGCATCAAAGAGAAATTGGCAGATATATCAATGTTCATGTTACTGGCTGTGCTATGAGTAATGGAAGCCATTGTCTCTGACCTGAGTCTCATTCATGAAACTGTGTAGGCTAATTTGTGAATTCACCTGTAGATGGTGCCTAGACATTTTCCAGCCCCTGACAATCATAAATGATTGGGTAAGCTTTTCTCTCCAAATAAAAGAAAGTGAGAGAGTCTATAGAAATCTAAATGCTTCCAATGCATAACTACAAAGATGTTTTTAATTCATCTCCCATTTCTACCTTTTTTATTCCATTCTTAACTTCCTGCACATGTTTATCTGATTCACTTATAAAGGAGATATAACAACATAAAAACAAAGTGTATTTTTGACTGTCAGGGATTGTAGCATGATGGGAAGGCAGGCACCACGCCCACAGTGTAGGGTATAGAGTGCATTTGTGGTGGTTTGAGTGAGAATGGCCCCCATAGGCTCTTAGATTTGAACACTTGGTCACTAGGAGTGATTGAAAGGATTAGGTGTGGCCTTGTTGAAGGAAACGTGTCACTGGGAGGGGGCTTTGCAGTTTCAAAAAGCCTATTCCACGCCCAGAATCTCTCTCTGCCTGTGAATCCAGATTTAGAACTCTCAGCTCCTTCTCCAGCACCATGTCTGCTTGCATGCCTCCATGTTTCCTGCCGTGGTGTTGATGGACTAAACCTCTGAACTGTAAGTCAGCCGCAAATAAAGTCTTTCCTTTGTTGTCTCGGTCATGGTGTCTCTTCACAGCAGTAGCACACTGACAAAGACAGCATCTTTTGGGAAGTGTCATGAAGAACAGAGAAAGGGGCGAGAACAAGGAAGGAATACTAGAAGGGATCCACACTTCCGTGGGAATGGTCAGAAGAGATGTCAGTGTGGAGGGTGAGTGAACTGAAGGGATCCATACTTCTGTGGGAATGGTCAGAAGAGATGTCAGTGTGGAGGGTGAGTGAACTGAGGTGAGACACTGGGCCAGGTGACACAGTGCCGAGCCAGCATCCTATGCAAAGTGGTCTGTAGAAGACTTTCTTTTAGGCCACCAACCAGCTCCCAAATCATGACACAGAGACTTGTTATTAGTTATGAATGCTCGGCCTTAGCTTTGGCTCATTCATTGCTAGCTCTTAAAACTGTGTTAACCTGTCTCTCGTCATCTACATTTTGCCTCATGGCTTTTTACCTTTCTTTCATTTTGTATTTCTTACTCTATTTCTGGCTGACTTGTGGCTTCCTGACTGGCTGGCCCCAGCTACCGCCCTCTCCTTCTCCCTTGTTCTCTCCTCTCTTCCTCCCTGAGCCTAGATTCCTCCTCCTACTGTTCTCTTCACCTGCCAGTCTCAGCTATCCCTCTACTGCCTTGCTATTGGCCCTTCAGCTTTTTATTAGACCAACCAGGTGTCTTAGGCTGGCAAGGTGTAATAGCAACACATCTTTACATAATTAAACAAATGCAGGACAAAAATGTAACACATCTTTGTGTCATTAAGCAAATGCAATAAACAAATGTAACCCAAGTTCACATGGTTAAAGTAATATTCCAAACATAAATAAATGTGACAGAGCTTTGCCTAGTGAGAGTAATACTCCACCACAGGGGTCTCTGCATATGACGACAAGGAGGAGCATGAAGGAAGAATGTAAGATAAAACTGGGAATTTGGGCAGAGGTCAAATCATGCTCCACCTTGTTTTAATCACTTCAGTAAGTACTTGTTCAGTTAACTAATGGGAGAGATATAACTTAAGCTGCAAAACAAACTATGTAGAGAATAGATTAAAGGAAATGAAGTCAAAGGAAAAGACAAGATAGGCGGTCGCTGCACATCACAGTGCCTTGGAATGGAGGCAGGAGAAATAAAACACACATGCACACACATGCACACATACATGCACACCTGCACTCTTTTGGTTTAGTTAATCCTTAAATTTCTATGCAACTGGAAAAACATTAAGAAGATTCAAGTTCTATGTAAAGTAATGAAAGACAGTATATTACACAGTGGTTCATGTAACATGTAATGTCAACTTGAGGGTGGAGCCTATGCACAGTTACTGGTCTTGGCCATGAACATGAATGAGGAGACTTTCATGAAGCCTGAGAGAGAATTGGCAGTTGAAGACATGTACCATTAAAGGTCCAGGCCCAGCGAAATACACCCCAGAACAGTGAGCCACAGCTTTCTCTTGGCATCACGTGGAGTCATGGACTTCCTGTGGGTATACATAGGCAGTGTTCTCTCTCTCTCTCTCTCTCTCTCTCTCTCTCTCTCTCTCTCTCTCTCTCTCTCTCTCTCTCTCCCCCACCGTCTCCCTCTCCCCTCCTTCCCTCCCTCCCTCCTCTCTCTGTCTCTCTCTGTGTATACATGAATATTGCATACTTCCATGTGCAGGTGCTCAGCCCACCTTGAAACCAATAAAGAAAGCAAGTGTCCCATCACTGTCTAGGATAGAATGTTAAGCAGTAAGGGAGGGAGGAAGAGGAAAGAGAGCAAGTGGAGGCAAAAGAACACACAGTGTGCCTTCAGTCACCTGGCGTCCATGCTCCTGGGATGGCATGCCCTGCATTGAGCAAAGCAAATCCTGAAGCAGAAGCTGCAAAATGCACTGGCCAAGGTTATTCCAGTTTAAGGCGGTCTCCATTTCCCAGCCCAGATGGCCGGAGATGCTGTGAGGCAGAGAGCTCATTCCCAGCGGAAAGCCCGCACTTGGCGCTGCTTCAGTCATGACCAGCGATGCCCACTGGACAGGATGCCGTTCCCTTTTGAAGAGCAGGGGGCGGCCAAGGCCCAGGAGACACACTTCTCATTGAGAGACATGGAATGGCTCCTCTGGTTCTGAGTCCTGCAGAGATTGTCCACAGACCAGGACAGACAGAAGCAAAGGATTTTCAGATCTCCGAAGAATGGCAGATTCATATTGCTGGAAATCAGTCACCAGGCGGTCTCTGATTGTCAATGAACAAAATGTCTGTGGTTATATTTAAACAATAGTCCAAAGAACAGAGCTCACCTGACATATGCTACTCTGAGGTATCAAGGGGTGGGCAGATTTTGTGTGGCTGCTTCTTCCCAAGGCTTATGAACAGGAATTATATTAACAGATCTATTGGCTCATTCACAGAGAGTGGAGAATCAGAGATGGTACCTCTGCCCTTAAATCTGCCTTTGGGTGCAAATCATTATCACCATCTTTAAGATGTTAGAGAGGCTGGAGAGGTGGCTCCATGGTTGACAGTGAGTGCTATGAAACCACGAGGACCAGAGTTCAGATCCCATCACCCACACAAGCCCACAGATGCCTACAAATTTGGGGTCTTCTGATCCTGTGCACATAGGCACACAAGCCTCTCCACACCCATGTGCATATCTTCACTCAGACACACACATGCACACAAACAAATAAAATAAACCTTTTTAAAAAGATGTTAAAATATTGTCCTATTTTGTCCCTCACATTCCCTTTCAATACTCCTGAAATCCACAGAGCATTGGCTGGTATGCTAAAAATAAATAATAATAATAATAATAATAATAATAATAATAATAATAATAAAATAACAAATAATAATAATAATAAAACAATGATTACTGTGTCTCCAAAGACAACCTCTCTCTTTCTCTAGGGTGTTAATGGAAAGGCCTTGGGTGGTGCTCCCTTGAGACGTGCACTCACATCCTAGCAGGGAGTAGTTGTCCAGCGTCCCAGTGAGTAAATGCTGAGAGGCTCTGTAGAAATTCTCTGGATAGACTATGTGATTTCACAGATAAATATTGATTTTTTTTCTGAATAATTTGGTGGCCATTTATGACATGAAAAGCAAAGATACCTAGAGAGCCCGAGAAAAAAATTCTTATTCTGCACTTTGCCCACTATCAGAAGCTTCTCCTGCAGCCTTCACACTTCTCATCAGGTGCATTATTGACCTGGTGGTCTTAGCAGTGCTTTAGACCATTGGCATGCACAACATCTGCCCTGTAGTAGCTGAGCTAAAGGTCATTAGATGTATGTAATGGTTTGAGGCTGGCAGATGGTTTGACAGTTAAGTGTTTACCACATTAAGTGTGACACCAGAGTTTGGATGCTCAGAAATCCACCCAAATGTCAGCTGGGCATGACAGCCTACCTATAATCCAGTCTCAGAAGGCAAAAACATGGGATACCTTAAGAACCTAACAAGACTGGCCATATTGGTGAGCTCTGAGTTTGCTTAAGAGATGCTGCCTCAAAGAATAGGGTGGAAGGATGATCATGGATGCTTCATTCCATCAACCTTGAGCCTTTACATGCATGTACATGTACACACATATGCATGTATCCATACAGGCACACGTGCTTACACACATGTAAAAACATGCACACACATATGAAAAATTTCAAAAATAAAAAAGTTTATAATTGTTAGTATAGGCAGACTTTTCTTTCTCACCTGCCAGTTCCCAAATAACCAACGCAGAGACTCAGTATTAATTATAAATGCTCAGCTGATAGATTATGCTTATTACTAACTAGCGCTTACAATTTAAGTTAACCTGTATTTCTTATCTAAGTTTTACCATGCAGCGCATGGCTTTGTTACCTCATTTCATACATGCCCTGCTTCCTCTGTGTCTGGCTGGTGATTCTCTCTGACTCTATCTTTCTTCCCAGAATTCTCCTAGTCTGGCTCTCCTGCCCAATCTCTCCTGTCCAGCTATAGGGCAGTCAGCTCTTTATTATCCAATGAGAGCAATACATATTTAGAGTGTACAAAGATTGTTCCACAGCAGGGAAGTTTTGTCTTTCAGATTGGTTAGTATTCAAAGGGTCCAGATGTTTGGTAATAATTCTCCTAGGTATCTATGTGAGGGTGTTTCTGTATGAGACTAACTTGGGAAGTGATAAACTGGTTAAAATAGGTTGCCCTCTCCAATGTGTGTAGGTTCCATGCAATCCATCAAAGATTTCAATAGAACAAAAGGCCAAATAAGGAAGAAAAGCCTCCCCTAATTTCCACTCCCCCTGTCTAAATTTCTTTGAGCAGAGACATAACCTCCTTCTGCCTTCAGACTTAGGAGGTTTTTGGTCATCAGCTCTCTTAGGTCTCAGGTCCACAGTGGCCTACATCTTGGAGGGAAGTTTAACATTATTTCTTTCAGGTCTGGACCTCCCAGTGTCCCTTATCTCATGAGTCGATCTCTCTCTCTCTCTCTCTCTCTCTCTCTCTCTCTCTCTCTCTCTCTCTCCCCCCTCCCTCCCTTCTTCCCCTCCTCCCTCCCCCTCCCTTCCTTGCCCTCCCTCTATCTGTGTGTGTCCTTTCCTCTCTCCCTTCTTCCCTCCCCCCTCTTTCTCTAAGTGTAAATACAGGGTACAGGTGTGTGTGTGTGTGTGTGTGTGTGTGTGTAGCAGTAGCCTGAATAGATGTCTTCTAAAGTGAATATATGAAGATATGCTACCTGGGGAAGCATTTTGGGGAGCCGATATGACCTTTAAGGGAGGACTTTAAAGGAGTCTTCATATTCTTAGAAGAGATGAAGCAACCCTACTTCCCTCCTGTCCTCTTTCTCGTTCTTCATGCTCCCCTTCTCCTTTGTCTTCCTCTTCCCCTCCATTCTCCCTTTCCTGGCTCATAGTGGAGCCTGCATCCTGACACCCACCATAACACACCTCCTTTGCAGGAGGCACAAAACAATGCAGACACCAGATTTGAACTTGAAACTCCACGAACACGAACCAAATGAATCTTTCTTTCCTTCACAGGCAGCCTGTGTAGGGGAATTTGCTATAATTATAGAAAGTTGACTAACACAGACACACACAGACACAGACAGACAGACACATACATGCACACACACACACACATACACACAAATACCTAATGCAATATTCTACTCAAAGTTTCTGAAAACTGCCCCCAGTGCCTTCTAAAATTCAAATGTCTATACACAAACTTACAGCAGCAGCGCAGTCTGAGGGTGTAACTCTCCAGGTTACACCCAGCCTTTCTCAAGCTGCCTTGTGCTGTGTTGGATTGAAAGCACCATGATGGCAGGGGTTTTCCCTTAAAAAAAAATAAAAATTTGGATATTCTTGTCAATATTAGTGACCACATCAAAGAAAAAAGTTGCAATTCCTTGTGTGCCAACAAGCCTTGTCTTTTGGCCAGATCTAGGCTCCTAGCTGCCAGTAAGCAGTCTCTGCTTTAGGGAGGAATAAGGAAATCTTTTTATGGATCGAAAGAAAGGGCATGCTTAGAAATATTTCCCTCTTTCTAATCTTGGGTTGGCTGTTACCACTGCTACATGACATCATTAATTCTTACATTGATTGCTTGTCCCAGACTTCGACACAAAGCAACTCATTACATGTTTACATTGCCTCCTGAGACCTCTGAGAGGAAGGCAAGAGGCAAGTATTATAATTTGTGTTCCCATGTTACCTAGATGGAGTGAAAGAGTCTTCAGGTCGCCTGGTCCAAGGAAGGTGATAAAACAATGTCAGCTCAAGGCCACGCCTGTACTCTCCTTCCAACTGTGAATACCTTGCTAGCCATTTCTGATGCAAGTAGCTCCTTCTGTTCTTTCCCATGCATATGGACATTTAGTTTAAGATGCCACTGATGACATCTTAACAGATGCAGATAAACTTCAGTTGACACTCCACAGGACGTCTTGAAACAATATTCTCCTACAAACTGTTTTGTTTTCATTTGATTGTGATACATACTTTTTTTGTGTGTATATGTGTGTTATGCACATGTGGTCCTGTTTGTGTATGTGTGTACAGATGGATGTGGAGGTCAGAGGTCAATGTCTTGACCCTCTTCTGTCACTCTACACTTAGTTTTTAAAGTAGGACCTTTCACTGAGCCTGGAGCTCACTGACTGGGAAGAGTCACCTGGCCAATTAACTGTGGTATCCTCCTGTCTCACCTCCCCAGCACCAGAGTTACTGGTGTAGCCCACCCACCCTGGTTTGTCACATGTCAGTTTCTGGTGTTTGCATGGCGTGTGCACTACTGAACCCACTCTCTTGATGCATGTTTTCTAAATTATAAAAGGGAGAAGATGAGTGTGACTCTAAAGACACCTTCATGGCTCCCTCATCTCCAAAGAGCTTGCTGTTCAGGCACGCTGTGCCTCCATGTCAGCTGCAGAGGGAGCCCCAGCTGGTCGAAAGATGTTTATTGTGGGGCCTTGCATTGTATTCAAATTGATGGCACTACATTAGTGGGGGGGGGGCTCTAGTGCTCATTTGTTCCTGTGCTCTGGGGGTTAAGGGCTCCACATGCTCTCCAGATGTTCGGTGGCCCTTATAAATGAAAGATTAGCGATTTTTGCCTCTCCCGCTATCTCCTCTATTCCCCTCTAAAGCTGATATTTTCTTTAGGAACTTGCTTAGTGTCTGAGTCAGAAGAATCTCCTCCCCAAGGTAAATCAATCAATAGCATGCACAAGAAGAGGAACAAAACGGAGAGGAGGGAGGCCTGGGCTGTATTAATTTGTTGACTGCAAGCTCTTCCAGTGACTGCTGCATACGTCCTGCGCCTGCTCTGCAAGCCTTTGAAACGAGGATCAAACACACTGGACGTGTTTTTCTCAAGCCTTAATGCAAAACTCTTTTTGGGGGGAAGAGACTGGTTTTTGTTAGAGCCCGATGACAGGACTATCAACTTTATTTTCAAGTCTGGCTGATCTTCCCACTAAGCAAGAGATGCAAGTGTCTGAAATATGACTCTGTCTAACTCAGAGATGCCACCAACAATGCCTTCCCGGGAGAGAAATAAAGAAAGTACCCAAAATGGATTCCAATAAATGAATGCCAGTTTAACATCCAACATGCCTGCCTCTTGTCCACAGAGGCACTCCTCGGGTCCTGCTGCTCCAAGAGCTGTTCAAGCATTGAATAAGTAGGGTTCCGATGAGACGAAACCTTCTGCCTCGGCTGGTGTTTAACAAGCTGTTTTCTTGCTACAACTCAGTCAGTATTTCTCTCGCCTTTGCAGAATTACCACATTTTGTATCATCTAATAAAGATGCTTCTGGACTTATAATGGGATAATCCTATGGCCAGCAGAAGATGCTGTCAATATTCAGTTTCCACTGCACTGAATACCTAAGCCCACACCTTCTGAACATCCCAGCCTAGTCACACACAGCGTACCACACCGCGGCCTTCCTTCTCCCTCAGGATCACAGGGCTGGCTGGGAGCTGCAGGTAGAGGGTTTTCCCAACAAGCACAAACCTCTGGGCCCAATCTCTGGTAATACAAGTACCCTGTAACCCCAACACTGGGAGGGGGAGATAGGCAGATCAGAAGATCAAGCTAATCCTCTTCTGCACACTCAGTTTGAGACCCGGCTTGTACAAAATAAATTTAAAAAGAAAAAAAAAGAAAGGAGTGAAGAGAAGGAAAAAATGAGGCAGAAAAACGGTTATTGTACGCCATCAATATTGTTTGTGTGCTAAACAAACGAAGTTCAGGCTTCTGGGAAGGAATCAAGCCAGGAAAAGGAGAAAGGGGAAATGTGTCGCGATTAAACATCAACATGTCTTGCCAAGAAGACTCTTTCGGGCAATGAGTGGTCTTAAGGTAGGGTCTTCCTGGTATGGAGAATTACAAAGGGAAACTCCTTTGTAATGGAATTTCCTTTAAGAAGGAGAACCTTACTCTTTACTTTTACATAGCCATGAGCAGACAAGGAGCTGTGTGTTCAGGTCGTTGGGTGTGTCTGAGTCTGCAGGTCCTCGGGTGTGTTTAGATTAAAATAATCAGTAAAGATGTAACATATTCAACAATGTTCAGACCAGTGCCACCAGCAGGGTCAGACTGTGAACTAGCAAGTTCTTCTGAGAGAAAGGCCTTCTCTAAGACACACTTAACCAGGCAGAGTGTGGTCCATCTGTAGGATAAAAGTAGATATACAAGGTGACCATCACTAAGAAAGACACTGTGGGAGAGTTGAATGTAAGGGAAGGGTATCAGGCCATAGGCAAAAAGGCATGAAACAGGAGAGGGAAGGGTGGGAACCAGGCCACCCTATAGTTATTTCCTATCTGAAATGTAGACCACCCAACACAACCCCTCAATTCTTCCTCAATTCAAGAGGCTGCTGCATTGGAAATAACTCTTGCGTGTTCTGTAACAGTTGTAAGTAACGAACCTTCCCCCACTTTACTGGTTCTTGGCTGTCCTTATTTTAGTTTCCCAAAGACCGAGGTGTGAGGCCACTGCACTTGGTTACTGACATGAACTTGCCATGAAGATGACTTAGAGCTAAGCTGATGTGTGGTAGCCGTTCATTTTCCCAAGGGCTGTGAATAGAGCAGCTCAGGTTGATGCCTTGCTTCTCTTTCTTGGTGGAAAAGCAGCGAATGATGAACAGAATTCAAAGGCAGGCATTTCAGACTCTCCTCTTGCTAGAGAATGAATACTTGAGTGTCTCAAAGCAGTGGGTAAACCCGGTGTTCTGTGCCCTTGACTTCACAGCAGTTGACATCACAGACCCTCGACAGGCACTATAAGACCACCACCAGACCAACCTGGCCATGCTTAGATCTCATAGGCATTCTCTACTTGCTGGCTCGGCAATGATGGGAATGAGAATTTGATTTCTATGTCGTTGCTCTTCGGATTCCAAATGTCTGTTTCTCCTCATGGGAAGTAGCTATAATCCCTGGTTACTTGGTAACTTTTATAGCCAAAACTATTTGAGTTCAGACTTGCTGACAAATTGAATTCCACTCTTTCTTAGTATGGAAGAAAAGTGATGGAAGGAGAAAATGGCGATGAAGCAACCATTCCATTGGAGAAGCACACTATTTAGAGCCAGCTTTGCCCTACCAATGATTCAGGTTGTAAGTAGATAATTCCAGACGACAATGAGTTCATTTGGTGTAAGTTCCCAATGCGTCCTATATATGACTTTATTCATTTTCCAGGACCCAGAGAGCTTCATCCTCCAGGTGCCGTCTTTGCTGATGACAAAGTGTGCTGGTCAGGGTTCTCCAGAGGAACAGAATCATAGACTTAATGTATATTACAAAGGGGATTTAAACAGATTGGCTAACACAACACCAGCTGGGAGTTTGAAGTGGCCATACTGGAGAGGATGAGAGTCAGGTAGCTTGAGGTCTCTGTGGTCCCCATCTGGCACTGAAGGTCTGAAAACTATCTGGAGAGCTACTGGGTTTCACTCAGTTTTAGAAACTGGAGAAACTGAATCCTGATGTCAGGGAAGGATGACAGCAAAGCAGCAGCAAAGCAGATGCTCTCACCAGCAAGGGCTGAAGGTCAATGAGCAAAAAGCAAGAGTCGTTCCCTTGGATCTCCCCCTTCCTGGGCCACACCAGGAGGTGCTGCCCGCTTGGGAAAGGTCCTCCTTTCTCAGTTGACCACTTCGGGAAATGACCCCACAGGCCCACCTCTTAGATTCCAAATCCAATCAAGTTGATGACCAAGATTAACTATCACACCATGCAAACAACTAATTCCGATCATCCACCAAGTTTCCAAGGTCTTACTCTGCGCAGCAATGATGGTATCAGGCTCACCCCTGCAGAGGTGGTATACACAACGTGATAGCTAGCATCCCCTAGCTATAAGAGCGATCTCTTCCGGTACAGAACCCATTTGTCTGATTAGGACCATGTACCCCTCCCCCAGGAAACAGAAAAAGACTAAACACTAAATTCTCCTCTTACTGTGCTCATAGACAAGGAGTTGCACAGTTATCTAAGAGCTACTGGGTGCCTTTGGGGCAGGCGGAAGTGAGGCCATGAGGGAGACTAACCTGAAGACAAAGAGGAAGGAGGCCCAGGTTTGCAGTGTTAGGTACTGGAGGCACGCCCATGGCTCCTGACTTAGGAACTGCATAAATATGGGAGCCCCAAATTTTTCATGTATTGTTTTAATCTCATGGAAACTGAGATTTCTGTCCCTGAGGACCAGACATAGCTTTATGACCCCACAGGAGACCAGCTACAATGCTACAGATTTAGGAATAGGATGGGAGAAATGCTCCCTTTCCCTTTAACGTCAGTTCTGTCTTTCCAAAGAGGAGAGAAAAGCAAGGAGAACAGAAGAGAGAGCTGCAGGGCACCAACCAGTGGATGCCCCACATTTCTCCCTCTCTCTGTGATTAAACGTGGGAGCAGTGGTGTAGGGGTGAGAACAGAGAGGAGAGAGTTGGAGGCAGGAACTGGAGAACAGGTACCAACTGGCGAGTGTTGCATCATCCCTGACTGCCCCGGGTCTTCTGTCAGGGCAGTCACTGATGATGAGAGACTGTGTAGAGCCTCCTTCCGCTCTCCTTGTGCTCTGTAAGCCACTCACACTCTGCCCATATTATAAAGAGTACATGAGATTACATTCCCACTCTTCTGTGTCATAGACTTAAGAGGGTCAACGTTACTGTATATCATTGAGTTTAATGTATTTCCATAAATAAATTGTGATTTCTGTAATAAGACATTTCCAACATTTGTTTCCCCAAAGAAATCTGTGACTGCAGATGTCATATCTGCCCTTTAATATGTTCTATGCCCCAATGTGGGGAAATATGGAGGGCTGTCAAAGTCATGAGAACTGATTGCTCACATGCACAGGATAAAGGAGGACTCATCCAAGTAAGCAAGCAACTTGGATTGCTTTATGGCTCTGTCTTCCCAAGCCATCACCCTCTTCATGCCAAGATGCCCCACGAGCACCCTGGCAAGGATGGAAAGGAATCCAGCTCTTTTTCCTTCTAACATTTCCAGAGACGATAATGTCATATTCTAAATCCTCTCATAACATTATGGCAGTATTTTCCTTTTGTTGTTATCGATATCTAAGCAAACCTGTCTTCCATAAATTTGTTTGCTTTTACAGCCAGAATGTGGGAAATCCATCTGTCACTCGGAAACTGAAACCTGGAGTGAAGCTTATAAAGGAGGAGAGTTGTGGTAAGCAAAAGGAAACACGGGAGAAAGCTGGAAGGCACAAAAGGCTTGGAGACAGAGTCCGTAAACACCATCTGTACAGGCCAAGAATCTTTCCAAAAACTGGAAACACAAGATGGACTCTGGAAGGGAGAGGGAGAAGGAAGAGGAAGCACAGGCAGAAGAAGAGGAAAAGGAGGAGGAAGAAAAGTGAGAAGAAGGAGGAAGAAGAGGAGAAAGAGGAGGAAGAAAAGGAAAAGGAGAAGAGGAGGGAGGGAGAGGAGGAAGAGAAGGGGAGGAGGAAAAGGAAGAAGAGGAGGGGGAAGAAAAGTAGAAAATAGGCTTTAGGGAGGGGCAAACATCACCACATTTTTACACACAATCAGCTGAACAGCTAGGAGATTTGAACAATTCTAAGTCATCCCCTCAATGACCCCGCTTAAGTCACCCAAGGAAGGAAAAGAGAAAAAGAAAAGGCCTGGTTTTTGTCCTGTGGGAGAAATCTTTGCCTGACCCTTTTTTCTGCCTCTAGACGAAAAGTGTGTGAAACCTTTCTTGACACAGGAATTAAGTTATCATGATTTTAGAGAACTTTAAAATGGCCTAGGAGAATATGCGGCGCTGAAAGTCTTACTCTTTGCTAATCCCCTACATTTCCCTCCTTTATTGGCATTTTCTTGGCTCCCTCCTCTTCCCCCTCCCTTCCTCATTTATTTCTTCTCTCCTGTCTTAAGCATTGTACATCACCTCTAGGCAACCCTTACATCTGACCCTCCTGTGGCAAACTGTTCAAGCAGAGCTTTAGCAAGCATTCATCAATGAATGAATTCATAAACACACACACATACACACACATATACAAACACATATGCACACATATCTGCACAACACACATATGTAACACACATACAAACACACACATGTACACATACTAACACACATATACACACATGTGCAAACACACATTCCACATACATACACACATACGACACGTGTATACATGCATATATATACAAACACACACACACTCTACTGAATACTCTTTTGCCCTCAACCCAAACCTCAGCTGACAAGTAGGCATATTATGTAGTTACTTGGAAAAGTCAGGTAACTGAGAGTCTTCAGCTTTGAGTGCACACATGTCCTCAGTAGCAACTGCGTCAGCCCAGGTCACCTACATAAACTCTCAGTGTGCCCCAAATACATGCACTGGTGACTAATCTGCACTCTGCATGCCTTCAGGGTTCATCTCCACACACCAATCACGATTACCCCTTTCCTAGCCAATGATAGGAGCTCTCCCCAGAACTGCCGTCTCTCTCTGGGGTCACAGACCTGCACGTGTAACTTCATGTGCAATTTCCCGTTCCTCTGAGCAGAAACTTTCGGCCCTCATTTTGCAAAAGCAATCTGTGAGAAAGCAGACCTCCAGCACTAAGGAATTTGCACAATATCAAAGAACTGGCAAGAAGAAATTTGGAACTGCAACCCAAGTCTGAGGACCATCTGAGCACCCCCTCCTGCCCCCAAGGCTGCACCTGTCATTCTTTACTCACCAATGAACGGCCCTAGGGGCGCCTAGAATGGAGTTATCTCTAGGCAATGACATCCTGTGGGTGGAAACAATTCCTCCCAGAGAGCAGACCAGAGTCACCCAGGCCAGGCACCAAGGAGGACCCTGACTCCACTTAACACCTGGGAAGGCTACACAGGGAACATCTGGACTCTCAGAGCTCCAAGGCTGAATCAGCACAGCCAAGCTCTGACTGGCAAAGCAAAGTCAGGTCATTGGAGAATGAAAGAATAACGGAAAAGCAGAGTTGTTTCTGCCCCATCCCTTCTCTTCTCTATTTTTAAGTGATATCAAAAGCTAGTGACCTCAAAACTATAAAACTAAAAATACACAATTTGATGATGTATGGCATGAGGTTTAGGCATTTTTAGAACCAATTCCACCTTGATCCACAAGGGTGTTTTTAAAAGCGGGGACACGCTCACCCTGCTGTCACTGCTTTCCCATACTGTCCTCGTGGTTGCTGTTACGGTTCACCCGACACTCAAATGGCAGCATTTAAATTGATGGAGCATAAAAACAGATATAATCTTCTCTGTCTCAAGAATGTCCCCTACCTAGCTCAGAGCCAGCTGCACAGCAGAGCTCTGAAGGTCCTGTGGGGACTCCGTTTCCTCTTTCTTTGTGTATTGTGTGAAGGAGGAACCAGTGTAGGCTCATATTGCAGTGCAGACAAAAATAAAATAAAATAAAACGAACCATCAGATTTTCTTCATTGTAAAGGAGACACTTAGATCAACCAGACTGGCCACAGGATGTCACTGTTACTCCATACACACAATAGTACCAGCACGGAGCAGTAGGGGTTGGATCTGGCTGGGACCTGGGCTCCCTTAGACTTAGCCTTTCATAGAACCATCATCCTTTCAGGTGGCATTGTCACAAGCTTAACAGCGCCTGATCCATTGTCTCAACAGTTCCATTGTTCTGTATCAAAGGGGGACAGAAGAGAAAGGAAGAAAAGGGTTCAGCATGGTCCCCCACATCACATTGCTACAGGTTGGACTTTGAACATTTCATGACCTTGGATAAAACCAATGTCACTTTAATATATTTTAACAGCATTACATACGGATGCGAGTGTCTTGCTTATCTTTGTCTTCTCAAATGCCTGAAAGGCGCAGACAATGATTAGACTGCCTTCTCCCTTCGCAGGGACACAGCTTTGTAGTCTATCCTGAGGAGAGGCCAGCTCTAGTTGAGCACAAAAGCAACGTTTTCCCAGCCCTGCTCCTCCAATGTCTCCCAGAGCCACGGGCAGACCCAGGCTGGGAAGCACATGAGCTCAGTTAATGCACGTGAAAATTGTTATTAGGGACCTGGATGGTAGGTGCTGCCAAATCAGCAGAGTCTCTGATTTGTAGCTGCCAACTGCTCTCCTCATTACAGATGTTCAGAGTGGTGGTTTACCACTCGGGGCTCACCCACAGCCCAACTTCCCCTGCCATCTTCTGCCATTGTTCTCTGTGTATATTCCACAAGGCCACTGGTACAAATGCTAAAGCTAATATTTTAGACTTGCTTAACCAGTAGTACTAGATATTTTCAGTGGCGTCAGAGAGATATTTAACAATGTAACTTTAAAAGTTACAAAACAACAGTACTTGATGTTACAAAGAGCTTTAAAAAGTGGCTACTTCGTGTATCTGTCTTGAAATAGCTTTGTTTTCAACCAAAGTCACAGCCATGGAAAGCCTCTGCCGCCTGTCACCTCACTCCATCACACAACAGTAGCAGAAAGAATTAGAAGCCGTGGAGTTGGTAGTGTTGGCAGCTTAAGTTTAAATCTGACAAAGGAAACCGGCTGCTGCAGCGTTTGTAAGGGGTTGTGCAGAAACTGGGGCCAGAGCTGCAGATGCACTTGTGGAGATGCTGACTGTCTACTGAAAGTCTCTGCAAACCTCTCTCAGTTCAAATCAGTTCAAATCACTGGGAAGAGGGACCTACGTGAGAAAACCGGCAGACTAAGAGGAACCAAGTAACACCCAAGAAAAATCCACCCTGGGCCAATCGCCTTAACCGCACGTGACCTAGAACTTGAGCAACTCCATGTTGGACATAGTCCTGAGTTAGTGCCCAAACAGAACTTGTCCAATAAGTACAGTCCGGTTTTCATTTGCATGGCAAACATTTTCCTGAGTACTCCCTCTGGTAACTGTAAAGATGATGGTGGACATGGTAGTGTGTGCCCTGCCCCAATCCACTGATTAGGGAAGGAGATAAATACGCACCATGGACAGTGTACTATATACAGATGTATGTAGTAATCAGCTGACCTCTGTCCCAGTGACTGGGAGCTACCCCTAAACCACTGGAGCTTCTGAGCGAGTGAAAAGTCTGTTGTCCATGTTGGGATTCTCGCACCACATGTGATAGTATATGCTGAATACATGACCCAAAATGGAGGCTAGCCCTGCCAGAAAGACCAGTGATATCATTAGAAGGTTGACATGTGAGTCTTGAGGTATCAGCTTAGCTTTTGAGCCTGGGAACTACATTCTACAACCGGCCAGCAAGTCTGACAGCCAGGCCAGCATGATAAAGTCTCATTTAAAACTGGTTCACTGAGAGCTGGGTATCTCAGTAGGTAAAGCACCTGTGTGTAGGCATGGGGAGGCATGTTCACATCCACATAACCCACATAAAGCTGGACATATCAGCACTTATCTGCAACCCTCGACTCCTGAGCCAAACAGGAAAGTCACCAGAAAACTCAGGGCCAGCTAACCCAGAACGCATTACAGTGAACAAGGGGCCCTGGGTCCCTTGTGGAAGGACAGCACCAAAACCAAGGTGTCCTCCAATTGTCACATGCACTCATACTCAACTATACAGACATACACAAGCTGAGGAAGGGAGGGAGGGAGGGAGGGAGGGAGAGAGGGAGGGGGGACGGGGAAGAGGGAGAGGGAGAAAGAGAGGAGAGAGGGAGGCAGGGAGGGAGAGAGATGGAGAGGGAGGAAGAAGGAGGTAGGGAAGGAGAGAGATCGAGAGGGAGGGTGGGAGAGGGAGGAACAGAGAGAGAGAGAATATTTTAAGAAAAAAATAAAATGGGGGTACTCAGTTCTGGGTGATTTCCCCTAGTTGGAAATAGCATGCATATTCTTACTCTTTGATTTGCCGGCCCCACATCAATGACGGTATCAGATGTTGGAGTCCGGATGAGTCGCTGCTTCTGGCTGGTTCAAGAAAGTACTGTCACTGAGCTCAATGCCTCTTCCTAGTGAGTGATCAAACCCTCAGAGGTCATTGAAGACCCCTAAGTTTGTGCCAATTCAGTCTGAAGCAAGGTACCTCCATGATCCCCAGTCTATAGTCTCTCTCAAAAGTCTCTCAGGCACTCGGCCTCCTGGAGGACCTCACTCCACTCTCCTCACATAGAGCTCTGCTATGTGCATCTCTAACAATGGAGATGTGGAGTACCATGGACACGCTAAAGAAGGTTCTTGAGCCAGACTCTGCATGGGATGGAATGGGAGAGAAGACACCTGGTACCTGGTCAAAATGAGAAGCATTTGAGCTCTTGGAAAGTCTTTTTAAACATCCGTTTGGACGTGGGGACATGGCTCAGTCAGTCAAGTGTATCTGTAACTGAAGCACTGCCTCCCGGGGCAGGTCAGAGACCCAAAAACCAAGGTAAAAGGCAATGGAGGAAAACACTCACTGTTGACCTCTGTCCTCCAAACATGTGCACACACATGCTCACACACTCCCACACATTAACACACTCATGAACACATATACACACATACATACCTACATACACATTAAATAAATGAGTATATTATTAAAACCAATATGTTGCCAAGAAAGGCAAGCTAAAGTAGACTCAACTCCACAGAGGTCACTGAGTCTCTGCATATCAGTATGGTTTTCCTCAGCATCCCAAGTATTAGCAATGCTTCCGGGTTTGCTTAGGCAGTTTCTCTGACCATGATGCTTCAAGTCAAAACCTTAAGGGATTGAAGTTCTGGGAGAGCGGTGTTGGCAATATCCAACTACGCTTCAAAATGGTGCCCAAAACACCAGGGTTTTGTGAGGATGCGATGCTATTTACACAGGAGGACCAAGGTGAAGACTGGGTTTAGCCCAGCCACACTCTCACTCATTACTCCACTGGGAGACTGGGGATTCATAAGCCTCCTTCACAGAGAAATGGTTTGTGCTGAAAGTTCGCTAAAATTTTGGAGGTCGACAGCAAGTCCTCAAGTACAGGAACGCAGGCCATCAGAATACCATTTGACAATGTTTGTCCTCACTTAATTTTTTTTTTCTGGAAGGATCTTATATGTGATGTGCTTCATGGACATAAAAGTGCTCTCTGCTAACCCGGACCATCAAAGTAGAATCTGATAAAAATTCCAAAACGAAAGTGACCAAAGAGTCCCCTATTTGTAGGCAAGTTTGTTAGCGACATCTCACCCTCCACAAAAGCACATGGCCAACGTGGTCCGGCACAGTGTCAGGGTTGGGGGCGGGGTTAGAGGGGAGATGAAGACGCTGCCTCCTTCTGAGCAGTGTAGGACTACCTGCGATACGCCTCCAGTATGGATGAGCCCATTCTGTCACTGCCTTACCAAGGACAGATCCAGCTCTGTGAAATTGGGAAAACAGAGAAAAAGCCAGAGTGCATGATCCTGCCTCTATCTAAGCAAGGAGACGGAGGAGTTCAAGTGCCAGATACCCAAGCCCAGTTCTCTCTGGAACTCACTATGGTAGTTAGTTTTAACCATCAATATGGCAAAACCTAAATTCACCTGAGAAGAGGGTCTCAAAATGAGTAACTGTCTAGACCAAGCTGGCCTGTGGGTGTGGCTGTGGAGGGTTGTCTAGATTGCATTAGTCCTTGTGGGAAAACCCAGTCCACTGTGAGCGGTGTCAGTGTTGGTCCCTGGGTTTGCATCCGGGACTGTGTAAAGACAGAGAAAGTAAGTTGAGCACTAGACAGTGTGCCTTTGTTTATTCTCTCTGCTCTTGACTAGGACTCTGATGGGCCTGGTTGCTTCAGGCTCCTACCCTGCCCTCCCTGGGACGGAATGTAACCTGTGAGCCAAACAAAACCCTTTCTCCTTCATGTTGCCTTTTGTTGACATGTTTATCACAGCAACAGAAACAAAACTAGAACACTCACTGCGGTTTAAATCACTCCAGTCTTCTCATGGGAGTAAGAGGACAGAGAGAGCAGCCAGGCGAGTCCTCACTTCTGTGTTTCCAAGTGGTAGCAACATGGCAGACTGGGAACAGCGGGAGAGAGAGGGCACTCCAACCCTGATTGCGCCACATGCAGCTCGGGCTCCTAACCCACCAACACACAGAGAACCTTCTCAAATGGCAAATTATGTGAGAAGCATCTGGCTCAGTGCCTGGAACATGGTAGGTGCTCCAAAATGATAGCTATCTTGATCGTGGAGAACAAAGAGTAGGGACTGGTAAGTGGAGAGGGAGACACAAACCATGAGGGAAAGGGGAGGGGTATGCGGAGGAGAGCTGTCCTGAGAGCCTGCCTGCACGGTGTGCTTGAGCAGGCAGCAGGGCCGGGCCCCAAGCGGGACTATGAAGGAACGAAGCTCACAGGGAACAAAGCATGTCTGCGGTGTGCGTGCTGGAGCCGGAGTCGCTGTAACTCAGCGCTGTGCTGAATGGAGTGGAAGAAATGCTATTAAATCTGTGACTCCGTGAGGTAATAATATTCCCAGCGAGCCCACGCCTACAGAAATCCACCCAGCAAGCAGGCTTGCCAGGAGCCCCCTCTCAGTTATAACAAGCTGCCTATCTCCTGCTGCCAGGATGCAGAGAAAAAATGAAAGCCGTTACCAACTCCATTATAAACCTAGTGACCTGCTTCACCTCCCTGGGTTTAGTGACTAGTTCCACTGCCTTTTGGGCACGGAGAAAGAAACATAAGGCAAGGATTAACTTTCCTGGCTTTTGAAGACATCGAGAGTCAAAACTGCTTGCAGCTGGCATTCCTCTCTGTTATTCAGTCAGCTTTGATGGATTTATTTCCTTTGCCCTACTTCATGGAAGTTACTGGGGCCAATTACCGCTAAGATGATTGCCAGGGAGTTTTTATGTGGACACTAGGTGGCGCTGTGTGACAGGCTGTCTCATTCAGGAGTGGCCAACACGGTGTCATTATTACCCTCCTTGGAGTTTTCTAACTTGCAATGAGAGTGAGTACTATGGTCAGAAAGGCACTCACTGTTTTCAATCTGTGAGTCTCTGTGCCCCAGGTGAGCGGTAGAACCCCTTGCACACGTCACACTCCTGCAATTTTAGTCCTCTCTGTGGCAAGTAGCACTATTAGCCTCACTGGTGGTCAGCAGTGCGTACACTTGCTCAGTTTTGACTGGCTCCCTTTGATTCACTATATAAGTCTTGTCCTTAATACAGATCCCAATGCCTTTCCAATTTTTTTAGTATTTTTTATTTATTTACTAATAATATCCACCTCTTACCCTCCTCCCATTTCCCTCCCACTCGCCCCTCCTGCTCCCACCTCACTCTCCAGTGCTAAAAGAAGTCAGGGTGCCCTGTCAGTGTGTGTGTGTGTGTGTGTGTGTGTGTGTGTGTGTGGTGTGTGTGTGTGTGTGTGGTATTGTGTGTGAGCACTGTGTATGTCCTGCCTCATCACTGTTTCTTCTTCCTTTTTTTATATTCTCTTTTCATTTCTTTCCTCAAAAATCAGGACCTCTTCAACAGATGGGAGCCTAAACCTTATATAGTCTATTGTGGGTCTTTTGGCAGAGACACACTATGGCTTCCTCTGGGATGAACTGAGATGGCAGCAATGGTGGGTAGGGGTGGTCCTCGGGAGGAGACTGCAGTGTCTTAGCTGCGCAGCAGCCCTTGGCTGATGGCATGCGGAGTCGATGCAGAGATGATCCAGGCGTCCCGGTTCCCTTTGGCACGCTTGTTTTCATGACACTCCACTGTCTCCTTAAGTCTGGGTATCTGCACATGCCGGATGGAAACCCATGTTCCTTGATGCTTGAAAACTGGGTATCTGTAATCCCTAATGGGTCTGAGGGGGAGCTCTATTCTAACTTCTGGCAAAACATCAACCGCCAAGAGCATGACTCACCAGAGCTGCGTTCAGCAGGATGCTGAGAGCCCAGGGACGAGCCTCCTTCCAAAAATCTGCCGTGTTCCTCCCAGGAGCCAGGGTGCCTGGTGGCAGAGTCCCAGATTGTCTGCTCAGATCTTTCCTTTGAAGTGTCCTTGTTCCTCTACCTCTCCATGTCCTTCTGCTGAGAGCCCAGCCGTGCTCTCAGAGAGACTGGGGCAGATTCTGTCCACTTTAGGCACAAACTGGGAGACATTAAATAAAAACCTGTGCTTCCCTTCTTGTTTTAGGTCTTAGCAGTTGGGCTGTGAACGTGGAGTCTGGGCCCGTCCTGTTTAAATTACTTGGCATGCAATCTTATCTTATCTTAATGATTGAAGGATTAACACGTGTCTGCAGTGTAAGGTCCACCCTGGTCTCCGCTGATGCCCTCCCGCAGCACCACAGCCCACATGCTGCAGGACTCTCTGTAAGAA